>NW_009647006.1:305046-394999 GCF_000708025.1 Charadrius vociferus | reverse complement strand
TGCTTTACAAAGAAGAGAAATTGTGTTTTCAATCAGGGAGAATATAGACTTGTGCTATGCCAGCCAAATGAAGTTCCTCAATAATAAAAAGAAAGGCCATGCAGAAACGCTGTAGATCAAAAGAGACTTAGATGGCAAAACATGAAACCATAGAAAAAAAAAAAGACACAGACTGGTAGCTTAAGCTGTTGAAATCTCTAAAGCACAACTGAGACATCCCAAGCCATTTTACATCTGACTATTTACAGACCAAACAAAACTCCCCAGTTGCAGTGTGCAGTTACACATACAAGTTTTAATACAGACTTCTCATCTTATGAAACGATGAAGCTTGAAGCAGAGTCTGTATTCTCATTAGATGATTTAAATTCTTTGTATAAAGCATGCACTGCATTCAGACAGGCTTTTAAAACAGAGACGTCAATGGACTAGCCAATAAAATCCCACAGAACTTGCATGATGCTGTCACATTTAGTTCTTCAGATGCCCAATACAACTAGTACTACTAGGTGATACATCAGACAGCTGAACACCATGTCCACCAAATTGGAACAAACCTTCTCAGAGAAGCCTTTTTTTAAAATTTTATCCTTGTAGAAAAGCCCACAGTGACACCTGGAAAGTACGTAATACATGTAATATGACTCCAAAGCAGAACTATTTGCAACTGCATTTCCTGTATTAGAAAACCCACTGCAAAATGATAACGTAAAAAAAAAAAAAAAAATCTTGAAACTGTTTTACCCGGTAAGTAAAAATCATTTTAAAATAATGTCTTTTTTAATCACTTACTTTAAAATAATACAAGTTTTTAATTACTGCACATGCAACTACAGCTTCCACTCGTATTTCAATAATAGGCTTAAACTTCTCTGTCTAGATATTAGTACATAATTCTTAAAACTCCTGCCATTTAAACCTATTATATCAGTTTAGTGTAGTTTTATTCTCCAAAGATATAGCAAAAAGACAAACAACGGTACCTTCTCATATGATTTTATCACAAGTCTCATAATATTTGAAGGGTTTTTAAAAGTTTATGTTCTTTAAGGGCAAGGCAGGTGGCGACAGAAAATTCTGTCAAATGCCAGCATTCCCATGTCATCCTAGTGTGCAGGTAGGTGTCCTATAAATGCTCAAGACCAAGATTCAAACGGAAAGAACTGCAAAGCATACCTAACATAATGTTCTGCAACACCACTACCAATGTAGGCACAACAGCACATAAAAAACACCCACCAAACACCCATACCTCAGCTGCCTGTCAGCTATCTACATGACTGAAAATGCCAGACAGATCTCACCTAATTTTAACCATTCAAATTTTTGGCGGTTATTCTAAACTAGTCATGGGGGGTTCTTCCAGAGTCAAAAGAGAAATAAATAAATAAATAATGGAAGCACCAGACATAAATTTCTCTCACACTGAATATACCTCCCATCCATACTGAGTCACAGTATGGGATAAACACCTTTCTGGGACTGCCTATCCCGTCTCCAGTTGCCAGGGAGATTACAGGATCACAGAATTACTGCAGTTGGAAGGGATCTCTTGAGATCACCTAGTCCAATCCCCCTATGCAAGCGGGGTTCGCTAGAGCTGATTAATCAGGACAGTGTCCAGTCAGGCTTTCAATATATCAACAGAGACTTCACAACTCTGGATAATGTGTTCCAGTGTTTGATTACCCTGATTGCCGTATAACTTACAAGGATTTAAAGTTATGTGATGTGCATTCCATCCTTAGTTACTTGTTTGATACCAAACAGACTAACTTCCATGCCAGCTACAGAATCATTCCCTTTTCTCCAGACCTAACTTTTCTAGAAGAGTACACTATTTCACACAAACTTCTCAAAACGCTGAAAGTAGCTTGAATCATAAACTGCAAGGAGGTTAACTCTATAGCTCTGTTACAAAAGTGACGCGTCCAGCTTTTATCTTTCAAGAATGTCTCTCATGAATAATTTTGTCAGAGGAAAACACATCTATTAGTATTAGGAACCAAAACATCAGCTTTTTTCCCCTGCAATTCTTAAAGCTAGCTAGTTACTGAGTAAAGAGCAGGCACATGGGAACATGCATTCATCTTCTCATTCTCTTCAATGCTGGTAGAGAAGCAGAGTCCTCAACAAGGACCTACGGTGTCAAATCTGACTTCACTCTAGCAAAAATGTCATTATCCTGAGGTTATTCCTATCACAATCCTGGCACCACTCTAGTAACATAGAGAAGAATTAATGAAACTACCCATGAGAACTTACTGTGAATCCTTAACTGTTTTGATGCACTTTCAGTCTTTAGATTAAATAATTGATCATCACTGAATTAGATGATCAGACTGAGGAACACACCTATGATACTAAAACCTACCCTTATTCTTTCCTACTCCCTTTACCCCTTTTTCTCCAGTCCACAATTCCATCACCAGCAGGCACTACAGTTATGGACGTGCCCTTTTTTTTTTTTTTTTCTTGAACACACATTTATGAAGTGCTTCTAAGTCATTCTAAGTTTACCTACCACCATGTTGCCTTGGACACTCCATGAAGCTACTAGCTATTCTTCTTGTCTCTCTCTAAAATACACCGAAGGATAATCACTTATTGGGTGCAATAAACCTCTACTGCATGTGAGCTTTGCAGGGAGGAGCTCAAAATTTTCACCATACCAAATGGGACAACAGATTGCCTGGGTAATCTTAATCAGGCCTCTTATTGCACAACAGTTATTGTACAGCTTTTATTAATTTATTGGACTATCAAGGTTTGCCTCACTGAGGTGCAGAGTGAATAGCACACTCCACTATTAAGCTTCTGTTCAGTATTATCCCCCTCCAAGTCCTGTCCTCATCCCAATGGCTTTAATGACCTCATTACCTTGACCAAGGTATCCAAGCCTCCCCTTAACTTCAAACCTTTCTGACTCTCAGGTGCAGTGTCTCCTGTCTATGTCACTGTCTGTATCATTTCTTCATTGATGAGTATCACAGGTCTGCTGCCACCAAGAGGCACAAAGCACTTCTCCAAAACTAAACCAGAAAAAAAAGAAGAGTAATTTCAACAATAGATTCATTGACCTATGTTAACAAAACAATATGCCAATACCCCTCCTAAGGTAAAAATAGATTATTTTAGTTATTTAAAACAATATTTGCTCAAATAATAGATATAAAAAAATCATCCTCCCTAATAGTTTAGAAAAATTCCTGTGCAATATTTTAACAAAGTAAGTACTAAGGACACTAAGGACAGTTATTATTTAGTTACTTATTCTGGTAGAGTTACCAATGCAAAAATGAGAATAGCTCAACCAAATAGATAAAAATGTCAAAATACACCCAACCCATTTATTTATCAGATTTGTCTCAAGTTTTAAAATTATAGGCCGTGAAACACCATAATTTATTTTACGATTAACTGAAACTGAGTCTGTTCAGATCAGTAAGCAGACTTACCCTAACTCTAGAATACATTTTTAAAAGTTGCCTGCCTTTCTTCCCAAGTAATCATCTATTGAACTCAGCATTCATAATTAATCTCTCTTCTGCTTTCATCTAAATGCCCCCCTTAAAACACCAATTTTTCCTTGTAGAGAAAGCAGGCAATGCTCACCAGCTTGTGTTAGTGAAAAAACGGAAGTTTCTGTGTAAGTGAAAAGAGGGAATCTTTGCCCAAGCACATACTCCATTTTTATGAGTAATCTTCAAAGATTAATGATGGTTTTTTATTGACTCTGGTTCACATTCAAAGACTTTTCGTGATAAATCCTTTGGGCTTTACATCATAAAGATGAAGAGTTCACAATAAACCCATTCAAAGAAAGCAGTTAAGTACAATCAGGTTGTGGTGGCATAATCCATGTAGTATTGGCTCACACAGCAGTATAAACACAATCAAGATCAGATGTGAGAAGAGGATTAAATTTCTCTGAAAACTGCCAGAACAGATGACATGGAGTTTATGCCAACTTTATGCTGCTTTTACGACAGCTGTGGGAGGACAAATGATGCATGATCCAGAATAGAATAAGGAAGGGTTGGACAGATGCTACCCTGATGAACGTAAATTCTCCTTGCAGAAACTTAGTGCATCAAAACCACTGCAACATTTTGTATCCCACTTCAGTGGGAGTTTATATTGAAGCAACATTTTAAATCATATGTATTTTTTATCTAATCCTCTGAGCCCTAATGCCAGATTTACTGTACAATTTTCTCCAAGGCCATATGCAGAGTCCTCTTATCAGACTGAATGTATAAATATCCAAGTCCATTTCCTTTCAGTCAACATCAGTGACTCCCTTGTCAGTAAGTATTACTGAGAAGTTTAGCATACAGATATTTATTCATCACAGGCTCATAGAATAATTCAGCTGTGAAGGGACCACTGAAAGGCATTTAGTCCAACCCAACCCTCAAAGCAATACCACCTAGACGGGAATGCTCAGGCCCCATCCAGCCCAGCTCTGAACACCTCCAAGGGTCAAAGGCTCCCAGTTTCCTGGACACCTCTGCCAGTGTTTGTCCTCCCTCCTCTCACTGCACACTGTGACACCTTTTTGCTTCATTTTGTTCTGCGCCAGCTAAGTATTAACATCACTAGTGTGCTTCAGAAATACGTAAAAATCTTTCTCCAAAATAGTATGTTCTGATCACCACTAAACAGCTCACTTCAGCCCCTCCTTGTGATAGAACTACCTAGTTTGTTCTTCCTCACTTCTTTGGGCATATCTGGAAAAATAACTTAACTATACTTACTGTTATGCACTCTCTGTTTTGGTGATAACTCACATTATTTTCAAACACTGTATCTGTTATACCTTTGATTAATTGTTGCTGACACTGAAATAAGAATAATCAAGTTGAAAGAACATGGACTTACAAGTCAACACATCAACATCTAAGCCTTACACTGCAATGCTTTGTCAAGCAATGCAAGAAATTTATTTTGGTTTGCACAACAGCAGTGGGCTTTCCCTTCTAGCCTTGTCATTTAAGTACATACAGCATAATATTAAAGTAAAAATCAATAATGATCTTATGGTCCCTATCCCTGAGCTTCTGCACAGAATTTAGTAGATACATATGAAGTGAGCTGTTTATTGCTTTCCTGTAATTAGGACCAGGCTACAGGGAAATTTATTTTCCAGTATTCTAACGGCTTTGCTTAACTGAATGATAAGAAATCAGAAATGCAAGGGATCAATATTATTCATAATAAACATACAGCAGAAATACAACCCAGCCTTTCATTTGTAACAGCGGTTCTTTTACATTCATTATCTGGAATGTGTGTTTCTCTGCAACTAGTCAAGAAATTCGAAACCACCTTAAAATACACTTATATGGAATGCAATAGAAAAAACATGTAAGAGACCAATACGGAACAGATTTCTGTAAAACTTTGGAGAGCATGCATTAGTAACATTATACTGCCTATACGGTGAAGGGAAAAAAGAAGTCTATTATGGGATTCAAAGAATGTGTCTCCTTTTCCTTTCCTTCAGTAAGTCTCCTTTTCTCAGTAGATTGTTTTAGAAATCTTTCAAGATCAAACTAACCAGAATTTTCTATTGCTATTTTGCTGTCAGAAAAATAAGTGAAATAGCTCGCTCATGAGTCTGATTTGTTTCTACACATCCAGTACATGACCCAAAGCTCATTAAGATCAAGAACTACCCTTCCATTAATTGCAGCAGTCAGTGGTTAATGACCAGTCTTTGTGAAAGGCTGAACAGGATGCAATTTAAATTGTCTATTTGACTATGTGTAAAGGGAATGTCTGAATTGATTTCCTAATTTCATTTCATTATGCATGGCCCATCCTTCCCCCTTTCAGTGGAAAGATTCTTAAGCACTGTATCACTTAATGATTTAGCAAATATCTAGAACAGGACCTGTTCCTATTATATTTCAACCTTCCACCAAACCAGTATGGAATATCCACAGAACTGTGTAAGAAAAACTATTCTATGCTAACATCGGGTATAATCCTTTTCAGCAAGTTTTGGGTGATTTATTCTGTCTTTCTAAGCATGTGGAATCAAGACAATGGGTTTTGTTTACTTTAATATGCTTTGCCATATATATGTAATAAATAAAGGCACATCTTTATTGCCAAAACCTATGATTACTCCAGTTTTGTACTACATATTTTTTTCTTCATTTTATTTCACTTGTGAAGCTGCAGAACGATTACAAAAAAAAAACCCCAGCATTTAATTCTGACACAATGTAGAACACCATTTAAAGACTGTCTAGGAGGACAAGCAAGTACATACATATGTGAGGAAAACCATATATTCCTGTCACTGAAATGAAATCCTATCCTCCAAAGTCCAAAATAAGCATAACAACATAACTTTAATTTAAAATGTGGTTGAGGAATGGGGTCCACTCTTAAGTAAACTAAAAGCAAATTACTTTTGAATCCAACTTTAAGAGTATGGCTGAATTTGGCCAAGAAAAACAAAAGTAACAAAACACAACTATCTTATAAAAACTACAGAGGTACTACTAGAAGAAATAAGGTACATTCTTTTGATCAAGTAAATTGTGATTAATGGGATATAGAAACAACAAAGAAGAACTGATCCTTTCCTTCATGAAGAACTACAGATCTCCATGAACCTCTTTAAAGTCTTCTGCAGTTACCAGTATAAAATGGTTTCAGTTCTCAAAAGTAGCAAAATTCAGAGAAAACTTACATAAAAAAAGAAAATTAGGTATTTTTTAAGATATCAAGTTTAATGGTCTTCCACCTCCATGACTGCCAACAGACATTTACCATGATAGCTTTCCATGGTATTCAGCAAGTTTTAAAAGAGCCACCGAAACGGGTTAGTGTATTCACTAAATAAAAACATGGCATATCCTACACTGCTCATCCAATGGTCTTCATTTTATGTCTCAAAGTCCAACCAATACAACTGTTTTCCACATTAACATTTATCAGAAATTTAATTAGCAAAGATTCTTGTGTTCCAGGACTGTTTCCTTCTCATCTTCATGTCTGTTAAACTTGTTTTTCAAAGTTAATCATAGAATCACAGAATGGTTGAGGTTGCAGTGACCTCTAGATGTCACCTTGCCTGACTCCCCTACTCAAACAGGGCCACCTAGACCCAATTGTCCAGGACCGTGTCCAGATGGATTTTTATTCAAAGTAATTGTTGAATCACAGTCAATAATTCTCCAAAATAATTGCTAATAATAGATAAAATTTTACAAAAAAAAAAATAAATCAGAATAACTAACATGATGCACTGTTACTTGCAGCCACCTCAGGATTCAGGTACTATTACAATGATGACACCTTCCTGTAACACATATTTATTAGCTCTACACAAAATTGAACATCTATCTCTGAAAGAGACAGCTACCTAGTCTAATTCTGAGAAATATGGTAATAGTAGAAAATCTTACGATGCTTATTCAACTTGTCATAGGAGCTGGGTGGAAATGTATGAAGATCAGAGAATGAGGTAAACAAGGTAAAAATATGAATTTCTTTTTTCAGCCCAAATATAAATTCTATCTTTTTTCCTCCCAAATGTAAATCCTATTTTCATATAGTGTTTCTACAGGACAATTTTTCTCCCAATGGCAACCACATACATATTCTTCTTTCAGCTAACAAACAATGTTAGCAATCCTAGTTCTATAGTCTTCTGATTTAGAACTTGAAAGACATTGCAAAATATTCTCATCTCCTGGTTCACCTCTGCGTGTTAGATAAGAATAATGTTCTTGAGAATAAGTCAGACAAATTTACTTGCAAATTAGCAATCAAGGACTTTTGCAGAAGTGTGTAAACTAGGCATGTTTTCTTGTTTGTATTAGAAACTTGATAAATGAAGTAGATAGGAAAGATGGCTGCCACAAAAAATTGCATAATCCTGAAAGAATTACCTCAATTATCTGACCAAAGGTTCAAATAATATGATTCACAATCCTATAAAGTAACAAGAAAATCTCCAATACCATTTTATATGAAATTTTAATTTTTTGGTAGAAATTTAAATTATGTTTAACAAATGAAAATACACACATGGCATGATTAGTCTTGATCTCAGTCCTAGCTGATTATTGAGTTGGTAGTTGTTTATAAAGCTTTCAGGCTTCAGTATTTCAAATTTGGTTGAAATTAGCCAGTAGTTTCAAACCAATTCAGGCACAAAGCGACACAAACTGCTGGTGTGATCTCACGAGTCAAATTTCTACCGGAAACTGAGTAAAAAACCCTGTTTTTATGAAAAAAGCAAACCATCTCTTCCTTCTCCCTGAGAAAAACCCAAACACTCAACATTATTAGAACTAGTGATATGGAAACTTATCAAAAGAAACTGCAAAAAATATTTCCACAAGGAGTCAATTTTGTGTCTACTGCAGATGCAAGATGCACAATCATCTGGCTCTGAAAAATATTATCCCTCTCTCCAGGCAGCTATCAAGACATTAAGCAGTGAATAATACTCACTATCAGCTTAAAACCAAGCAGGAAAAAGATCAGGAGAAGCAAGCTAGCTCTTCTCTTCCAACCAAGAGCTATCATTTTAAAAAATGCAGATTAACCAGTAAAATCAGATTTTTAAATCAGAAGAAAACAGTACTGAGAAAAAGTATGTACTCTATAGTAAACAATTTTTGAGCAAAACTGTGCTTTTTCATTTTCTGATTACTAACTACACAGTTAATTCCTGGAAAAAATACAGAAGCAGATCTTCAGTTTATGTAAATGGTCCTAGATCATTGAGAGTGCATAACACATTTTTGAACTTACCAATAACATATAAAGGTTAAAGGCATATTTGAGTAGCTCAACGTGACATCTTGAATGTGATATTCTCAATTGTTTTCATTATCTTAATTATTTCCAGAAGAATGAGAAGTTTATGATTATCCATTTCAACTGTGACTCAGAGAGGAGAGTTAGTGCCATGTTACAAACTCTCTTTATGATCCAGGCAACTATGTAATTTATTTTGAAAGAGAACTAGCTCTTTTATTTCTCATCTGTAAAACGCTAATAAGTCTTTCTTTCTTTCTCCCACTATTTATCCATCTTGATCACTTCAATTACAGCAACCCAACATAGCAATAGTTTTGTAATATGCTAGCTATGAAATCTGACAACAATTAACACTTCCTGAGAGAAAGACTTGGTCAGCTTCTAAGGCCAAACTCAAAATACTCCTAACATATTCTTGACAGGAACTCGTGACATATTGTGAATTTCTAATTTCTGCATTTTTCCTAGTCAAACTGCAGAGACCAATGAAAAAGTACTTTCACAGGCTTTGGACCAAGTTTTCTTGCCTTGGGTTAGTATGATCTGGAAGGATTAAACAAATCAACTAGAACACTGGTACAGAGTAAGGCACTCCTTGGTTTTGCCTATGCTGTCAGCATTTTTTGTTCTTTAAAGAACAGCTGTCCTCCCTTGGATAGTTTTTCAGAATACCAGGAGGTTCTAATTTTGCAAGTTACATGGCTTTGAAGATATGTGCACTGCATTTTTTTAAAAAAGAACTCCAAAAGGTGCATGGAAAACATATGATTTGTGATGTAGCCATACTGCAATTAAGTGTTTTTCTTTTAATTTCTGTTAATCATCTAGAAAAGTATTGTAGCAATTAGTAAAACAGATTTTGATGCAAGCAGCACAAAGGCACAAATTAATTTCGACAGAACAGTACTCAGAGAGAAGACCTGTAACAATGTCTCAGTCTGATAATGTCATACTCTGATAATATAGTATGTCTGAATCTAATTCTGTTTCATCCTTAGGCTGCAGCTGAGGGCAGATATGCATTTTTCTGAACAGTTGCAATTCCGAGTATGAAGAGCAGCAGGTGACTTTAAATCAGCAAGATTAAAAAAAATAAAAAAGAAGATCCAAAGCATCATCCTTACCTTACTATGTTAACAAGAGTTGGATGTTGGGGCCTCCACAAACAGGTTACGCATCTCCCTCTTTTGTTGACCTGAATTCCTGACACACAAACTGGCACACAAATTGCAACACATAGCTTTTTTTATGATGTATCTCATAGAGAGTTCATCTATGAGATCAATTTTCATTCTTTTTGCTTGTATTCAGCAAATAATCAGTACAGGCTCCAAGGTGTGATCTGAAAGCCACAATATTCCGTGTTTTTTAAAGACTTGTTATAGAGAAATAGTAGGGGGGGGGGAGAATTGGAAAAGGAACTGAAGTTATGTTGATCTGAATGTTTCATAAGAGCAAGTTTTAATCATGAAAACATCCTGCTACAACTTAGAAAGTGAACTTAGTAATTACATGCCTTCAGATATTATTTTAATAACTTTGTATAGGTGGGGTGTACCCTAGTGTTCTCCTACAGTTCTATAAAAATTAAAATATAACAGGACATGGTTTTGATTGATCTTGCCATCAGTTGACTGTGGGTGTCTGAGCCTGCTTTGAAATAGTCACTGGCACTACCTCAAAAAGCACCAGATGCACCATTTGCATAAGTAGGGCGTTATATGTGAGGTTTTTTTCTTTTCTTTTTTGATGACTACAGATTTATGGTACTAAATGATTTTGTTCACAGATGGACAAAAAAAAATCCTGAGAATCTTCTAGATGTCAGTGAGGAGCTCACTAAGTATCTAAGAGCTTATCCAGCACTGTTGGACAGAGTCACAGAATGGCTGAGGCTGGAAAGGACTTCCAGAGGTCATCTGGTCATACACCTCCAGTGAGCTCTTCTCATTTGCACCATCAGTACCACAGGGAACATGATCTGAGAGCAGAAACTATACTACTGCTGTCCCAGACACACTTCTCATCTCTAGGAAGACACACTCTGATTCAACTGCAGATTATCTAATAAAAACTAAGAACTAGTATAAAAAGCTATACATCTGCTAGAAGATTTCCCTGTTAACAATTTAGTGAAGATTCTATAATTATCTTAAACCTGGTTTATGCCGCAGGAGTGGATGCAGGTGTTCGCACTGCACAGATGAACAAAATACAGGAAATGAAAACACTAGAACCTAGCCTCTTCTCCACACACTGGATAAGAACCAATGGCTTTCAGCCACACCTAAGAGTAGTTATGAGTTAGAAGTGCAATCAGCACAGAACATTCTTCCCAGAAAACATTTTTTAAAAAATCTGTAAAAGAAAATTACTGCCAAATATGAAATGTATTTCAAGCAGTAAGTTCCAATCTCATTGTGTTAATTCACTGTTTTGAATTGTAACAGACACTCCATCTACACATGGATACACCATAATATTTCAAAAACATCTAATTCAGTTAATCTTTGAATACTTCCTCCAATCCCAAGCATTGTAAAATAACTAAAGATAGCTTCCCAAAGAGAGACAGATTTTCCCTTTCAATGAAAGCTCAAAAAGATGCCAAACTTTGGAATTCGATCAACATGTGGGTTTTTTTCCCCTTAAAATGTTTTTTGAATTTCAAAACAAATTTAGGAATAATAACATAAAACTGTCATTAATGTAGTACTGGAGGAGTTCTCTACAAAAAAAGAAAAGTATCCAGGAATAGATTACTAAAACCTAACATTTCAATTGTGTATTACAGAAAACTTATCAGTAATTATCAATAAAACCAAAAAGTATGCTATAGGGAACTAATTTACCTGTAAAATTGAGTCCTGAAAAAAGAAAGAAATTCTGTACCCTAAGTCCTTTCTTTGAAGAAGTCATAGTGATGAGAAGCCCAAGCTGTAACTTTCTTCTGAATAGTTGAGAAACACTGCAATTACAGGAGAATTTGCTTTGTATTGGGCTCATTAAAAGCATAAGGACAAAAATTACTTTTCAGTTTGTAGTAATTGCATTTTGTTGACATCTGATTAGTCATGCTGGTCTTGAATGCTGACAAGGCCATTAATAAGGTGGGAATTAATGAATTAGGTAATTTAGAACATTTCTGAGTAAATAAATCTTTAAAGCAATTACCTTCTGTAATGTCATTTTAAGACAACCAGCATGGCATATTTGTGCTAAAAAAGCATTTTTAGTAATGTAAATACATTGAGATTTTTTGAATCAGGGAAACATACTTAAATAAATTACAAAAAGGTCAACTAGATTATACTGTTTAAGGCAAAATACCGACAGATTATTACTATATTAGCTAAATCAAATAGCTCCTACAATACCTTTACACAGTGGCAAAATAATCAGTCATTGAACGTTACTTGTTTCTACAGAATGTCAGCTTAAAAAAAAAAAAAAAGTGGGGGAGGTAATAGATGATTCTTTTGAGACTTAATGATGAAATACAATCATGCTTAATTACTTCCTTACAAGTTACCATGGGTTCGAAAGACATATTTTGCTAACTCATTGGTATCTAGAATCCCAAAATTCCTGTAACAATATGCTCTGATTTTTCCTCTAGTGATATGAAAATATCACAGCATAGGTGTGAGCTCTCTGGAATGGGCAGATGAAGAAACAGCAATAACCAGAGAAACAGAAGCTTTCATAATGCTTCATAATACAAACATGAAATAAACTGTTTTATTAGAATCAAATTATTAATCTGAGTTTTTTAAATTCTAACAAGAACATATCCCAAAACGTTACCTTCATCTTGTGTCCTAGAAGAGGCAATACTGACTTCAATTAAATTATTACTACATGCTGTAGTTACCACTGCAGTGAGAAGGGATTCTAATTTCAACGGCTATTCAGAGAAACAGAATTTCTCTTTCAAAGAATTAGCCTTTTTTTATGGGTATAGCAGAATGCCATAAACAGTGCCTTACTCTTTTTCCAGCTAAATAGCTATGAAATCATCACTTCATTAAAATTATGATAAGACATAAGACCAATTCCTTTATTGGTGTGCAGAATAGGTAATTATTATAGAGCTAATACTATTTCAAAGTCATCTAAATCAATGCAAAATCCACAGCAAGAAAGGAAGCATTTTAAATATCTGCGAGGACTAAATTAATCACATAAGAAACAGTATTCTCAGACTATTTCTGCCACTAACTCATACCTACCAACTTCAAACAAGCTTTCTGTTTGTTTTTAAGGAATTTTTTTTAGGATCATATCTGTAACTCAATTTCTGCAGTTTCACAAAGACTCTGGTTTCTGGTGGTGTTCTTCACAGACAGGGTCCTGCTTACGTATATCCAGTAGCAGAAGACAGACATCTCTTTTTCCCTTAGCTCTACTCTGAAATACAGAAAAAATAATACTCCCCTCCCCTTTCATTTTGATTTGACAGACTGTAATTTCCTTTACTGTGTTAAATTGTATCAACCATTGTAAGTCTTCACCAAAGTCAATGAGACTACTTCTGATAAAGTTAAAACAGGTGAACATACTATATTCTTAGGTTGTATGGCCTCCAGATAGTGAAAAAAAACTCCAATGATTAGCTGTTAGAAAGTAGTTATGTGGAAGGAGCTTTTGTGTTCTGATCTCATTCAGTGCTTTGGCATTTGTCATACCTTTGCTTATTAATAGGGTTAGGATTTCATTCCAAATATAACCAGGGAATTTTTGCCCCAGGCTTAGGCAGACCAAGATTTCTCATGTGGACTTTGAAGCAAAAGGCTCATGTAATGTTAATCAGAACAAACCTGAATGAGAAAGAAGCCTGAAAATAGGCTTTCCTAAGATGCAACTTCCCATGGGGGTTTCCTGAGAAAATGATTAATATTTCTCTACTCATATGGAAAAACACTGTTCAAAACCACTTTTCCCTTGCTCAAGTAGGAAAATGTGAACTGAAATGAAAATATATTAGCAGCTATAAAATATTAATGCTCTGGATTCTTCTAACTTTTTCAACACTGCATTACTAATGACAACTAATTGTAGTGGTGATTGCTGCAGGACAAGCTACTTTTGCTACAGACTTTGTATTTTTAACTCTAAAATATTTTCTTGTAAAACCCGCTGGGATCCTGGTAGGATTTCACCATTTCTTCTACCATTCAGACATTAATCTTGACTGAAAATTGACAAGCAGAATCAGTAACTGAAGCAAATCTTGGCAAGCATTACAAATTTTGTATAAAATTTCTTCTGTGATACAAAGAATAATTTATCTTAAAATACTCTTGCATAGACTGCATTCAAAGAGTGCTATACGCAGTCTCAGTATTTTTCAATAGCAAGAAGTACCTCATAATTATCACTGCCAATATTTAGGCACACATCTTTGATTTAGGCTGAGGTCAAGGTGGGTAACATTACAACTATTCTTAAGTTGCTGAAGTAGATCCTGAAAGTCAAAGGTCACCAGAATTCAGAAGAATAGTTTAAACATGTCACGTTCTACTTACAAGAGCTCTATATCAAAAGGGGCTGGAAGATCACACAGGAGCTCATTCACCTGATCTGTGACACATAGGGACTTTCAGCTTCTTTCAGTGACACAGCAATGTAAAGAGCACCTGAAAAGCAATATAATATTTACATCAGGAAAAGAGTGTTTTACTGAAGAATGGGATCTGTTAGCTATGTTTATGCCCATTTTCAAAAAAGAAAAAAATGGACTCTCAGCTTTGAGTTGTTCATATGAGAGCCTCAAAAATTCATCCACCCCAGATGCACAGCTTGGAGTCCCCTCCTGATGATAAATGTCTGTGTTCCTCCTTCTAAAGGCTTGAACACCTGCAGATCTCCCAGAGCAAGTGGAAACAAAGACAGAAGTTAATGGTTGATGTAACGGAAGTTATGGTCACCATCTTTCTCCCTCATCAGACCATCATTCATTAGGATTGCTTTTACTAATGGATTGATTACAAGACCTGTAATTCTTGCATTTGAATTCATGCTTTAAATAGTGTCAAATCCTGGACCTCTCAAGGATTTCCATTTTAATTTATGGCATTGCACACTATTCTCCATTTTTACTGAACTTTTTATTTTTGAAATTATTTTGTCTTTGTACTCTGTAGCTTTAATACCTGCTATAATCCTAAATCAAATGAGATGGTGATCTCTGCTCCTCATTTCCCTCCCTTGTCTTTCCAACTGCAATTATGTTGCAGTAGGTACATAGTATACCATACAGTAACATTATGACCAACGAAACATTGTTTCCAACTTTTACCCTACTTGATGTTTTAGACACACGAATAGGTACAGTATGCATTCTATCAGCTAGCTGCATGATAGCAAGAGAAGCAGAGAATGTTGGAAAACCTCATACGCATCTGTAAGTGCTGATGTTGTAATAGGGCATGTCCATTATTTCTTATTACAGCAGATTATCATCTATAGTTTATAATACACATTTTCATTGCATATTGTATTTCATTGTGTATATACAACAACCCACAAAACAAACCAAATAAAACCAGACATAAATATAAAACTGGTAAGTAATAGACAAGGTCGCCATTTTCCACCTTTTTCCTTTTATCTCATTCAATTTACAGTACCACCATCTACCGTCCTTACAATTGTTACAGAAACTGTATTTGAAAACCATTTCATATTTAAGTGTGAATCATATTTCTACTGCTGTTTTTAATTAAAAAAGTGTGAAGTCAGTTCTGGACAGAGTCAAAATGAAACAGGAGTCTATTTTCAAACAACTGGGAGATTCAAGAGACAAACATGACAACATACTGTGAGTAAATTTCTAGTACTTACCATTTTAGAATGCATACAGAAATAAACAACCTGATCCAAAGCACAATAAAGACATAAGAAAGACTCTTCCTAATTTTAACAAATTACATCAAATGCCTCCAATTTCAAGCTTTTTCACCAGGACTGGGCCTACATCTTATGATAATCATCTTGTATGTTTTGGAAGTGAAGCTCAATTAATGGGACAAAAATTGGTCTTACACATGTCTTCAACTCACTTAAATCCTTGAAATAGAGCTTACACTAGATTTAGTGAAAGGAAAGACGATGTGGCAAGACAGGTAATTTCATATTTAGTTAGAAGTGATGGTCTTTGGATCTGACATTAAAATGAAATACATGCTTCTCTTCAGTAGAAATTAAGTCTTCTATGGCACTTCAACAAAGTTACAGATACCTCGGTAAATGTATCTCCTTATTAGAGCCTCAGCGCTAAAGGTTTGGCTGATGTGTCAAGAAACAAGCTCAATAGCTTGAGCTCTTTATGACTGGGTTGAACAGTGCTCAGGGGAAAATAATGGAGCAAACACTCCTGCAATAGAAGGGAAATGAAGCAGGCATCGTATTGTAGCAAGTCTCTTCCAATCCAGACTACTCAATTTTTACTGGCATTTTCGCATCTCAGATGTGAAGAATAACTAGAAACTGCTGTAGATTAATGTTACATTTCAGCAAGAATACAAACCTTTCAACAGAATCTTACTTGTTTCATTACACAGATTAATAACGGATCCTCTCTGCAATGTGCCTACACAGGAATTTTATTAAACAACTCCCTGTTTGTTTCACATTGTTCTGAGAAAAAGAATAAATTCATTGAATCTATTCTTCACCTAGCAGCTTCATGACGCACAACTTAAGTCTACTGCTAGCTGCTTTTTCTCTCTCCAGTGTTACATTCATAATTATGGTGCATTTAGTCACAGAATCGAAGACTTAGATTTCCTTAATTTGAAACTTGAGTAATTTGAACAGAATTACATTTTCTTTGCTTGCTGTAAACGGCTTACAACAGCTGTAATCTGTTGTAACAGGGAAAACAAAAAATAAAGGGAGTGAAACCAAATAAGAGACTTACCTGAGGAAACCTAAGACTAACTATGATGTCCTTTAATATTCAAAAAAATTACAAAATGGCCAAAGTGTCAGCTTATGTACAAAACATGAGCATAAAATAAGAGTATGTCAGGAAAGCAGGATCTATCAAAAGCATTTCAGCTTATGACAAAGCAATTAAATGAAAAAAAAAAAAACATTTTACTTTGTAATGTTTTGAAAATTATATAATTGAGGTTACAGTTTTAGACAGCAATCCTCAAGAGTCCTGATGACGCAGTCAGGGGGAAAATAATGGTGTCCCTGACCTTCCCTTTGTCTACTCTGTGCAAACAGTGCCCTAAAACTCACCAAGCAGATATTATTCTTCAAATCTAAATATTTTTTTTCCAAGGGAAAAGGAACGTACTGCCTGGAGATATGCAACTGAACAGAGAAGTTCCCATTTATTTTTGCGTATTCAGTTTTAACATACTAAGTAATCCACCAGAAACAACTAAGAATCAGCAATGAATGATTTTTTTTTTTTTTTCTCTGAAACAACATAGAGACATTTAGGTAGAAGGCAGACACTACTCGTTTCATATTGGACATGTTGCCTAGAAAGCTTTTCCTCCTCTGTTCTCTGGCTTCTATTGCATTCATTAGGTCAGCATCACAAGGACAACAGCATTAAAACAGCACAGGCAGGAACCCACTGTATACATCATATAATGAAATACAATGACTAATAAACTTGTCAGGATTTTTGCAATTAGTCTCTTTTCCCTTTCTCTATTACATCAGCCTCTCTGTGCCCATTATTCCTACAGTAGATTTGCTTTCTCCTATAGCACATATGCAATACAAAACCTGCTTTTAGGCGAACTGCTAAATGATACACTATGGCTCTTGTTCACTCTAACAGTGTAGTCTAAAGTGAGCAATATGAACACGTACCTCTACTAAGTAACATGGAAGTACAACAAAGATAAGTGAAGCACAAATTACTGGGTCCAAGCTAGAACTGGTCATTGTACCTCTACTATTCAACGTGTTATTCTTCCGCAGTAAGAAATTCCAGAAAAAAACCCTACAACATATTACACTTACAATTAGTTGCTAAATATTCCCATTACAAGTAACAAGCAAGTTAATTAGCAAAGAAATCATATATATTTGTCTTATTAAACTCTAGCACATCACTGAGCCTAATGTAAAGATATATTCTAGGCTTAATAATGAGAGGCAGTAGTAAGAAAGGACAAGTAGCACAAGACTGCAAAAAAAAAATTGTGCCATTTTTTGTGGGATAATTAGTGCCAATCAGACTCCAGCAAAGAATGCATAAACAATACAGTCCTTGAGGTGTATTTCTAATTTCCCTATTAAACCTAAAAGGAACTGTCCATTTTAGACCCTGTCTGAGTTCAAAATAAGACTAAGACCATGCCAAATTTTATTCCAACCTTCTTTTAAACTGTGAAAAAGCTTTATTATTTAGGCATTCTAGAATGATTAGCCTTGTGGAAGAAAAATACCCAACAGCAGTAAGCAATTACGCAGATGCATTTGTATTGTGGAAGTTAAAGGTTTATTATGCTTTCAGATGAATAAAATAATGCCCCTGTACAGAGCTAGCCAATTCCTTTAAAAGTTTGCATTTCACATTTAATCTAGTCCTATAATTTAATCGTGATAGTCTTATGCATTATACTAGGGTTGAATAAGTGTGTAATTATCTGAATGCAAGATTTTTATGCATGGGATAATTACAGTGCTACAGGCTATCCCCACAATATAGACAAGGATAGATGAACCAATTAATTTTTTTACTGTTTATATTTCATGCAACTCTTCCATATTCCTGGGTAAATATAAGAGATTATACAGACTATCATATTTATATGAATTTAGACCTTGAATACCTGCTATCTATGAAGAGATCATGTCTTGAATTTCACAAAAGTCTGTGAATGTTATTTGAATTCAGCAAGAAATGAGGTAAAAGTCTCTGAAGGAGTAAGTTTGAGTCATAAAATTTTTTAAGAATTGAAAATGTGGCATAGTAAAGTTTATAGATCCCACGATTATTTGCATGTTATCAGTGAACCATGAATGCACCTTTTCTATCATTTGACTTGTTCTCCTAGCACTCTTCCACTCTTTTTGTAAAAGATGAACTGAAATGCTCATTGAATGTAAAGGCTGGACATTTCAGACTTGTGTAATTTCTGTACGGCGAAGTGGAAGCTGCCTCAAGGCAAGGACACAACCTGAGTATTATCCCTGCTTAACCCTTTGTAAGTAGGGTTACTGAAAAAATAAGTAATAAGAAAGGGAATTTCTGCCAAATCCAGCATTTTTATTACCTAGTGGAAACAAACAAAAAGGTATTGTACCTTCACATTCTCAAACTGTGAGGAAGAAAGTGGAAGGGATGTGGAACTCAGAAGAAAATGTGGAAGGAAACTGAATCTAGCTTTTATTTCCCAGTTCCCTTCTTTCTTCCCTCTCATTTTTCCCCAAACACGGTGTCTGTTCACCTAACTTTTCTCATCTCTGGCATCTACACAGACTAGCTTTTACTCTGAATTTGTGGGGACAGAAGGATGGGCGCCAGGTTACTCAGGCATAGACATAGAATTGCTACCCATTCTCTCCAGTTTAGCTCAAAGCAGTGAGCTAAACTGGATAGCAAGAATATTCTGTTGTAGTTGCATGAAAAAAATGTTAAGAGTCTCTGCTTCCTCTTCCTCCCTGCCTTGTTCAGCCAGAACAGCTAAGCTGGACTCCAAAAAGACAGCTGCAGTAGGGAGAAAGAATTCCCTCTGGACTCTATGCTGCACAGGAGAAAAATCTTGGCAGTTCCCAGAGCTTTAGAGAACCAAACAGGCGATGATAGATAGGGCATCCCTCACTGAACCCAGGACATGGGCTAGGTTACATAAGAGAAAATTGTGCTGGCTTTGCAGGAATCCAAAGGAATACAGCTCGTAGCATGAGTAACGGGCTCGACTGGATTGCTGGGTCTCTGGGATAGGCCAGAGAATATGCTGACAGCTGTGGCTCAGGCAATTACAAATAAAAATTACTTTCAGAATCACTGGTCTTAAACCACACAGCTCAGATAAGGTAATAAAATAACAACAATACTCTTAATAAATATTTGCCATGAAAGACAAGAAATAATTTTCTTTTGTGTTCCAGTTGTAGGCAGGACAGAATACAGGTCCTGTCAGATATCCATCAGCTAGGAGAAGAAAAATACAATGAGCTAATTCAGTTTCTGTCATATGATTTATTTTCTTGGCAAACAAATCATTTTCTTTTGTATTTGCTCAATATATATTATATCCACTGAACAAAATTTTTTTTCAAATATCAATCTGAAAATGCTTATCTACTGGTTGATAAGCATGAAATAAACACAACATTAATGTTTAACTATTTCTGTCTTCTCTTCTTTAACTTAACACCCTTATTTGATGATAGCAAAACATGCACTACAACAGAGCATCAAGTCTGGTGCATGCATAGGTGCAGACATTACTACCCTTCTACCTAAAACTTTAAGTTAAAAATCGTGTATACTTGCATCATTTTCAACTAGGAGTCATCTTTCTTCAGCTTTAATGAATATGAATACAGAACAAAACTGTAAACATGAAACAGATTTTATACTCCTCATGGTCTATTTCAGACTTAAAAACCACTCATCACAGAAATCAAAATGACATAATGTTCTGCTAAGACACAGTAAACTCAGAAAATGAGAGAATTTCCATTATTGACTGACTGGTCTCAGTTTTTCTACCAGTTAAACTAAAGATGTCTGGGTTTGTTTTAATGTACCTGAATAATTTTAAATTGGTTTACAGCGAGACATAAATAGGTAAATAAAAAACCTAGTATTCATTAGAAAGGCATAGATTTTGAAAGACTACCGAATCTTATAAAGGCATATTTTGTTTCTGAGATGCACAACGATGAGGCAAATCTTACAAAGCAAAATATATCGACTGCATCATAGCTGGGTATTCAATCACACAGCCAACACAATGAAATCGAGTATTCTAGATAAAAGGTTCGCATTCATATCCTGTAGTTAAATATCCAACTTGGTCACCAAAGTAACCGCTGAACGATCTGGGAACAAGCCTTTAATATGGTGGCCTTGCTGTGATTCCTGCCCATCCGCATGTTTTATAACCTGTCATTTCCAGCAGGTTCAAAGCAGCTTATAGATGAGTAAAAACATGGTTATGGGAAATATTTAAGTGTTTGACAAGCTATAAGCATGCAAAATTTAAGTATCTTGATTGTCTATCCATACCTTTATATTTCCACATATATATACACACGAGACATTTATCTATAGGTCATAGAAATGCTTCCTGACATACAAATATAGTAAGACTAGCAGACAAACAGCAACAATTTTGTCTAATATGACTTTTTTACTACAGAACTCAGCAATATAAAAAATTCCTTTTCCTTCCAGCCATTTACCTGAAAATAGAGAAGATGGTATCTACTGGAGAAGTTTTACAGTAACACTGTGAATTTACTGCTAGAACCCCTGTTATACATAAAAAATGACATGAACAAGGCAAGGAAATACAGGACACATTCTTCCTTAACACGGGGGTTGAGGCTCAGCTATTCTGAATTTTATGGGACAAACATATGGCTTTTTTGAAAATTGTGTAAGGCCAGTGGAGGTTGTAAAAGATGGCTTGAATACCTACACAGCATGCTTCTCCCTAACAGCAAACTGAGTTTTTTGACAACATGGACTCTGAATTGAAAAAGCGTGTACAACTCTCCTTTTCACAAAGATTCATGCTTTCATTTAAACAAAACAAGTATTTCTAGCAAAGAATTTAGCATTCTAGTTTGTCTCACTTCTAGTATTATGACTAATTAAACCCATTTGTTAAAAAAAGCCACAACAGATAAAGGCATACAGGAACATTGAAGTATACTAATCTATCATCTGAGCCAAATATCTTGGCAACATTCATTCAGCTTTGTGCAAAAAACCTTGATCTGATCATAACAAAATGCAAGTATTGTCAAATATTGGCAGCTTCCCTATGTCCATAAGGGAGCATAATTCTACAAAATCAATGTAATACAAGTTTCCATTCCACACTACCATATTTTTAAAGAAATTTCACAGACCTTTCATTCTGCAGCACTTCAGGAGGACAGTTCTGCCTACCTGACTAGAACTGAGGAGAAAAACCTGCAACACTGATTGCCTACCTGTAATTCAGGCTGTATGTACGAGCGTGGCTGTATCAATACACACAGAAGAAAAGTAAATAAGACACTGACTTGGGACAAGGAAGATTTAGGCAGTTTCATCCAAAATCAACTGTTTCAAGAGTGCTAATAACTGCGGAAGGCACACTAAAACGCATTAAGCCACTTTACACCCCGAGCTCTTCATCTTTCCATGTTATTGGTTAGCACAGACTGTCTTTCTGAGGACACAAATGACTGGTCTACCAAAGATACAATCACTATTCAGATTTGCTTTGTTTCTTCACATATTTCTGCAGAAGTGAATCTTAAAACCAGGCATCAAATACCAACATTTTCTATGCTAGGGCCTAAAGGCACCCGCCATCTTGTGTCTCCGTGGATGTGATTGCTGGATGCCTTTGAAAACACTGAGATAACAATGAGTGTTTCTCAAGTTTCCAAGTTACACAGTGTGAGATTTGTATCTTTTTACTTATAAAAATTATAAAAACAATGTAGTACTACTGTGTGAGAATCATTGTCATTTGTGCTACAGAAATAAGAAGTGTTTAGTAATGGGGAAAACAAGTCTTTTACTTGTAGTGGCCTGTATTTGTTGTTCAAATATCAAATAATAAAAGGTTAGACAGTTTTCCATTTCATATCTGTAATATTTTAAGTAGCTATCTTCACTAAGGCAGCACATGGAGCTCAAGTAACGACCTGAAACAGCACTATTTTACTCCAATGCTTTTGTAAAGCAATGAGGCTGCTGCTTTTTTAATCAAATTTCATTTCCCAGCAGTAATTTTAATACCCACTTTAAACCTAGCCCACTCCCTTAAGGGATGTTGGACTCTGATAAAAACAAAATCATGGACTTGTTTTCTTCTACCACAGAAATATGCTTTAGTAATAGCCATTTTTTTTATTAGCACCCTGCTGTTCAGTTTATTAAAGGAGGATGGGGGGGGGAGTCAGAGCTGCTTCTTCCAGGGGAGCACACACAAGGCGCGAAAGCATCGTTCACCGGTATACATATAACCACCCCTCCTAAAAACTAAAAAAAAAAACAAAACAAAAAACCCAAAACCAAAAACCAAACAGTTTTTCTTTTTGCAGGTAAGAAGAGACCCACTAACCTGAGGGGAGAGCGCCGAGCACGGAGCCCCCCCCCGCTCCGCCACCGGCAGCGCCTCAGCCCGGCTCTGAGGGAGCGCTAAAGCTCCCCGCACAGCGCCCCCTGGCGGCGCGGCGGCGGAACTGCGCCCCCCCCCCTGAGGGAGCAGCGAAGTTTCCAGAAAGGCGGGAACTGCTGAAGGGGAACGAGGCAGCGAAGCTTCCAGCAGGGCGGGAAGTGGTGAAGGGGAGCGCAGGAGGTAAGGAGCTGCCGGGGAGCGGTGCGCCGAGAGCTTTCAGGTGCCTGTCTGTTTGCTCGGCTGTGTTTGACAGGTTTCTTATCAGTGATTATGTTCTTTTTTCTTTTTTATTTCTGTGTGAAAGCCGTCCCCGGGGTGCTCCCGAACACCCCCTCAGAGCCCTGTGGGCAGCCATGAGGGGCCCCGGGCTGTCCCTGTGGAAGGTCTGTCAAATTGTATCCGCCGTTCGTGTGGGGTTCCATCCCCTCACCCCCCTAAACCAGTGTAAAACACCCCCCCAACAGTCCCATTTAACACCAAAAAAACCTAACGGGCTTTTTCAAACTTTTTCGTACATGATTTTAGGGGAATCTTTTCCGATGCTCCTCAGATGCTGGTAGCAGGTGGGCCAGCACGTGAAAAGGGTTTAAAGCCATGTTGCTGGCTAAGGACCGAGTGAGGAGGGCTGAGCAGGACCATCAGTAACCTGACTGGCCGCCTCCAGCGGCCCTGCTTACAATCTGGTTTAGTTCAGCCCCACAGTAAAATGCAATACTTAAATCTCGAAGATGTGTGAGCTAAATCATAACGGCAAGAAGCAAACATAGAGCAAGTGAGTAATTACGAGGGTTCAGTGTTGGCGAACAGTCATTTATTAAGCCTGCATTCTCTGTCCAAGTAAGTTTGGCGGAAACATAGAGACTGAAAACAAAAAGTTACAAAAGACTATGCGAAGAGGCACTCCAATAGAGAGAGAGAGGCTGTGAGTGCATTTTTTTGTTTTATGTAGTTGTTAAAAGGAAAAAAGTTGTTAAAAAAGAAGGGATTGATTTCTATAATAGACGTGACTTTATTCTGAGGATATTTTTTTTATAAAGCAAGTTATGTTTATAAAAAACGAAATGTTATTTAAAAAATTGAAGAAAAGGGAAAAAGCAGAAACTGATAATTCACTTGCCATCTGATATAGCGCCTCCAACACTGAATGCTAGTTTTTGAAGTGCTTGCTTTTCTAAGTAATTTAAAGAATAACATTTTTAAATGTGCAGTCTCTTATCCATCTGCATGTTTAATGACTGGTTTATAGTCAGAAGTCTGGATGATTCTATAAACTTTCCTATACATGGCTTACAAATCTTCTTACATGTCTTACAAATCTTCTTACTTAAACCATAGCTATTCCCATTTTCAATCTGAACCAACGGCAGTTTGTGGAAGCCTAATGGACCTGGTGATGCTTTGTTGCAGAATCTCACGGTATCTCATCTTTAATAAAAGACAAGGAATTCTTTCACTTGTCTCATTTTTCTCTTACAGTTTGGCAAACCCATACTTTTTATTTCAGTCTGACTGCTTTTCATGTATTTGAATGTCTGTTCTTACTTTTGATTACTTCTTAAATCTCTGTTTATATTTCACCCATTATATTCTGCACTTGTGATTTTTGCAGATTCAGACACATTCAATTTTACTCTTTAATGGAATACTTCTGTTTATGATTATCACCAGCCAGATGTCATTTTCTGACCTAAGCATTCCCCAGCACCAGTTAAATTTCCCAGATATTAATAAAACTAGTATCTCAGTAAATATGATTCACATTCATTGCCAGTAGTGAGTTTTCATGTTAGCTAAGGTTGCTATAATATTATTGTGTAGATTCTTTTACCACAAGAAGTTGCTCTGTTTCTAAATAAATTTAAGCTGCCCTTCTTTATACTGTCTCTTTGCTTTTGCGCTGAGTTCCTGGTCCAGATTCGAAAAAACAAACTGGCACAGCTACAGTTAAAGTAGGGGATTTTGAAATGGTGAAAACTATTCCATCTAGTTAATGCTGAATGCGGAACTAGAAACCTTTTGTAGTTTTAGATTTCAATCAGTATACGTTAGAATTGAAAATAGCTTTCCAGATACAGCAGTGAAGTTGCTGTTCAACTCTTAAGAGGCGATTTAGATACAGCAATCAGGCATTCCTAGTCTTTCCTTTGATAACATTGCTTTTGCAACTGCAGTATTCCTTAAAATCGGAATGCCTAAGAATGCCTGCATAAAAACAAGGTGTCTGAGCTCATTAATTACTTTAAAGGCATATTTAAAATTTAGGTTTGATTTGAAAATGCCTGCTCTGAGTACTGCACTCCAAAGCTGATAGATCATTGTATTTAATAGCAGATACAAGTAAGTATTTAGTAACTGTAAAACTTTCATGGTGTCTAGGGTATCATTTTTCCTTATTTATGTCATGAACATGGGAAACGCAGCTGGAAATACCATTGTACTAGCATGGGAAGCTTTACCTAGTCATTTAAACAGTTAATCTTACTATGTGCTGATGTAACTGTGAAATGTGTTCTCTTTGCATTCTTAATTAGTATAGAGCAGATGGTAAGGCTTCTAGTTTAAAGCAACAAGCCTATTTAAACAACAAAAAAAAATCTGTGCTGATTCTTCACTGTTAAAGAAGTTTACTGTGGTCTATGTGTGGGAAGAAAATGAAGCTTTTTTTTCTTGCTTGCATGTTGCTAACCTAGCATTCTAAAAAACTTCAATATATTTTCAAAGATTCTCGCTAGATTTGAACAGCTCCCAGTCGAGAAATTACCTGATCAAGAGTATGATTTTCATCTAATTACAGGAGAAAGATCTCATGACATTTGTAATGCAGAATACCATGAGCATCTTACTGAATAGAAGCAGTACTTAAACAAACATGTATTTCAGGTATACATGTATATTATGTTGATTGTAGCTATAGTAATGAGTCACTTTTTTTATTATTATTTTTTACGTTGGAAGTAAAAGGAGGGGAATTTATAAAATGTATCATCTGAATATTAGGTGTTCAGCTGCTGGTTTTGAATGCCAAAGATTGTCTCAAGTTTTGAATGACCTTTAGAACAGCCCTATACTGAGAACTGGCTTTAGTAGTCTACTTTTCATTCATGAGAACACAATAAACCAGAAGAAAACGAAAACTTGGCTCAAAATTAATGTATTGCAAAGTAAATCTACCACTGCTTATCACAAACCTTATCGCACTGTAGTATTACTATCCATTAATTCCATGTTGTGGATTCCTAGCTGTAGTCAAAAAACGCTTTTGGGGAAAGTCTTAGCGAGGTAATGTTTGTATGAAGACTTAGCCTGCAACTGTTTTATCACTATACCCATGCTGATTAACAGTAGTAATGCAAGTTAAGTCTGCTGAATACATTTGCTAGATACACAAACCTTAGCAGGCTAAATTCAGATTTCCCACTGGTCATTTCTGGTCAGTGGACGCTTCCCCTGCCTTTTTTCTCATGTTTGTTCTTGGTAGTGACCCACTGACTATCCCCTTCTCTGCTAAGTACCGGTTTTAGGGCTTTTTTTTTTAATTTGCAGTGCATATCTGGTTTTATATAAATCAGTTAAAACACACTGAGACGCAGCAAAATGTAAATTGCAGCACTATTAGACTTTACCTTTTCTGCATTCACTCAGGTTTTGTCTTTGCACTGCAGTTCTTGGCCCATACTCTGTTCTTGTGTTATCACTTTGCAACTGAACCAAGAACATAGAAATTCGCTATGCAGAAATAGCATTACAGAATTATTTGATCTCTAGAGCTGCATGAGATACTTCTCTCAGTGACTTTCAGATGTCAGGAAGTGCTATGAGCATTTTCAAAACCTCATGTAAATGATTCTTATCATGGCCCATGCAAATCTGTGTGAGGAACCTACATGTTTGCAGAGGTAAAAACAGTAGACTTCCCTTCTTTATGCAAAGACAATAGAAGAGCCCTTCTCAGTATCTAGTTTTCAGTCCCACTTTATTTCTCAGAGAAGTATCATAGTTACAGTCAGCTCTCAATTCACCCTTCAGCATACCGTGCATGGAGATGTTAATGGTGGAACTTAGCCAGTTCTGTCCATCTGCAGCCAGACAGTTGTCTCTTCACTGTAGCTAGATTGGCTTTGGCTCTAAACACCGACTTAGCAGCTCTTTGGCTCCAGTTCCATACTTGAAAGGTTCCTAGAAGATCAGGCGAAGATGATGGATGCAATAGTGCTTGAAAAAGAGAAGGAGAAATGACAGAAGGAAAACCTAGAAAAAAATAGGGGCAGCAAGATCACCGCTAAAGCTGTATTATTCAGCTTTCATTCTTAGTTTTATCTAAATGGTCCACTTCTATAGGTATTCAGCTGGCTTAAAACTGTTCAGGGCAAAATCCTATGTACATAACCTAATTCTGATTTTAAGTAAAAAAGTAGAGTGAGTACACCAGAACTAATAAACTCAGTCAATATTTTGGCTTTCCTTTTTCTTCATGACGTAAGGAATATATAAGTCCCTATGTTTCTTATAGTAACTTCTGAATATATTTTGGCTTTTTATTCTTTCAGGGTCTTCGGCTTTTAAGAGGGCTCCAGAAACGCATCACTATTGTTGTACTTGAGAGATTTCATGGTTTGAGGATATTAGTAGACTCATCACTTTCCTGGTAGCACTGAATAGGTTGTTTTGTATCCACTATAAAAATTACTTTTTTCTACCAAACAAATCCTATCTAAGAATGATATTTTCTTTGTTCACATAAAAATACAACTTTTTTATTTTTATGTACTTTTAAAATACAGATTTTGTTCTGTATATTTGGAATCAGGCTGACTTCTTTAAATTACTTCCTTGTCAGCAGCTTACTTGGTACCAACAGCTGCACACTTAACAATAGATTTTTAAGAGGTGATGGCTGACCGATAGTTCATAAACATTAGATTGGCCCTTACAGTTAAACTTCTGCCAACTCCTCTGAAAAGTGAACAATTGTCCTCTAGCAGAATGCCCTATCGAGGTGCTTCTCTGGAGTGCATTTGGCCTCCCTGATTTTCTTTCTTTGGGAGAATCAAGAAATATTTAGGAATTACGTTCCTGCTGCTTTATTTTTTTATCAAAGCATCCAGTGGGAGAGTATGAACTTTTATGCGAGATTGCTTTCACTGGAGATTACTGCCATAGACAGATGGTATTTTCATTACCTGCTGTAATGGACTACACATTTACAAGAGCAGCAGTAACACATTCTATCTTGAAAATTAAGGGCCAGTCCACTTGTAAGAAAATTGTTTTTCAGCCAGGTGTTATCCCAGACTGAGGCCAAGAGGAGGCAACTTTTAGATAGCTAAAGAATGTGCAGTGTGTAAAATTTGATAGTATTGAGCTATTTGTAATTCACAGACGTGAGCTCAAAACATCTATTTCAATTCATTATTTTAGCTGTCTGATTAATTCAGTTCGTTGGTGTGACATAGGTAATTTTCATCCCCCCAGGGACAAGGAGAGGGATGATCAGTAAGACTTGCTCCTCCTCCATCATGCAGACCAGACTTCTGTTCTTGGCAACTGGGTATGTACCTCCTTGTAAATGGTGTACATGGATCAGGAAATCGGGTTTGGACAAGATAGGATAGGATTCAGGGTGTTTTGGCTTGGTATCAATGCAGTGTAATCAATCAATGGGATCTGAAATTAGAAATTATCACTGCATGACTAGCCAGGATGCTGGAAACCAGCAGCAAGTGCTTTGAGAATGAGTTTGGCATTGTGAGGCCAGTACATAGCTCATGAACAAAGCCTGAAAGTACAAGAAAATTGATGTTTATATTTTACAATGGCATTCAAAAAGCAACCCTCCTAAAAGAGAAAGAAAAAATTAATTTAGATTAAACTTGTCAGGATAATGGACTCACAGTTGTAAGGGTTAAAAAAACCCTGAAATTTCACAATGAACACCTCATTCACTTTGGGATTTGCACAGCAGTCAATTATATAACATGACTTTTCACTGAATACATTTGCATTTGTTTTTTCAATGACTGACTCCCTAGCTCCTGGGAATGGACTTCTCTGAGTCCATTTAGTCCATCCATGATTAGTAAAAATTTCAAAGGATCTATGTCTTCATTACATATGTGTATCATGGCTTTTCAAGAATCCTCAGTTTAGGATTAAAAAAGGAGGGAATAGTACTAATAACAGACATCTCCTTGATTAAGATAGCAAACAAAATTGGTGTCACGCAGAGGTCCTTGGGACAGCATAACAACCGGTTCCAATTTGTTGATGCCAAAAGTCGTAAAGATGCATCTCCCTTTCCTAGGCATACATTATATAAAAGATTTTTTTAAAATCTGCAATTGAAATAGTGTAGTGGTTTGACCCTGGCCAGCAACTAAGCACCCACCCAGTCACTGTCATCCACCCCTTAGCGGGATAGAGAGAGAATTGGATGAGCAAGAGTGAGAAAACTCATGGGTCAAGATAGAGACAAATTAGTAAGTGAAGCAAAGCTGCATGTGCAAGCAGAGCAAAATAAGGAATTTTTTCAATACTTCCCATCAGCAGGCAGATGCTTAGCCACTGCCTGAAAAGCAGGGACTCAGGACTCGTAACAGTTACTTGGGAAGACAAAACAGCATAAGCATGAACATCTCCACTTCCTCCTCCTTTCCCTAAGCTCTGCTTTTTGAGCACAACATCATATGGTATGGCATGTCTCTTAGGACAGTTCAGGTCAGCTTTGTCGACTGTGTCCCCTCCCAGCTTCTTGTGCAGCCCAGGGTACTCACTGCAGGGGGACAAGTGAGAGAAAGAGGAAATGTGATGCTGTACAAGCACTTTTCAGCAACAACCAGAACACTGGTGTGTTATCAATACTGTTCTAATCACAAATAAGAAAGTTAACTTCATCCCACCCAGACCCAGTACAAATAGTTATAAACAATGAACTAAATTCGAAAACAGCATTCAAGCAATCTCTGAGATTTTTCTATGCTGTTTTGGCACAGTATGGCATGGTATTCCTAACTATGTGTACCTATAGTTCTCCCATGCAGATGGTGTCATCAACCCTTTTGAAAGTATTCCTTAGACATGAGTCTACTTACTGGGTGTCTTGCTGTTTGCTGGTACTCATCACTTCATCACTAAATATCATCAATAAGATGGTTTTAAACATTTTTCCAGTTCTTCTCGCATTTAAAGGGAACTTATGTTTTAATTAGATTTTTCATTGTACCAGTCTGCTGTTCAGGTTATTTCTTCATGTATTTTGTGCAGAGCAGTAATGATTACTACATGCTTAGAATTGAAGGGTTAAAAAGAGATAAATTCATAGAGTGTTTTGAGTTCTAACTGTATGGAATTGTCTATCTGTGTCACCTGCTGGAAATAGCTCTTGAAAGAGCTCTCCTGGACGTTTGCTCAGAATACCTTTTTTCCTTTTCTTCTTTAGTTAATGGAATTTCTCTGTGGCCGTCTTCTCATATATGTTCTCTGGTACTTTTTGGTATAAGTGCAATTATTCCCTACCATAGCGTTCAGTTGGCCCACAGATATTAGGTATTGCTTAGTTAATCAGAGCTTTGTGAATTTCTCTATTTCTGGACTCGTCAGCCTGGCATTGACTTCCTTGAAAAGGCTGACTACTTGAAAATTAGTTTTGCCTGGGTGATCCAGCCATTTTACAGAGAGAATGAAAGTGTGACATTAACAAATTGTAACATTTTGTTACAGAGTATTTATTATGAAATGACACCTGAAGTATTCTATATTTCAACAAATTATTACTGAAGACGCATTTTGCTTTTGAATTCAGGGGATGATGTTGAATTTAATATTCATTCAGAAGTACCCAGTGCAATTTACAATGACAACCAAAAATAATGAATAATGTATTTATATCGTCCATTAATAACCATCCATCCATTTAAAAGTTTCATCCTAATGCATTCTGGAAATCTGCAAATTAATTATGCAAAACCCTGAATGAATATAAAATTGAAATGCTTAAGAATTTAAATGACACAATTAAAAGCTATTGCATGTAACTCAAAGTTATTTTCTTCTAATACTTACTCATCAATCTTCATTTCAGTACCACCATTTAGAAACAGAATCAGCTCTTACGTCTTGTCAAAATATTGGAAGTTGGAGCAAAGACTGTATTCTTGTTACTTTGATTACATTCTTTCCAGACATGAATTTAAAGTCTTTATTTTAACAGAAGTATCGTTTTTAAAGACAAATTACAACGTTCATCAAATTTAGGAGGGCGAGGTCAATGGTGTCAATCCTGATTCTTAAAAAAAACGCCATCAAATCCAAGAACAAGAACTGGTCTAAAACTGTAATCATAGCTACCTTAAAAATTCTAAGAATTAAACTCTGTAGCACTGGCAAATCAATACATGACTAGTGATGATTAAGATTTGCTGACCGAGCTGCCTGAGTATGTATAAACATACATTTTTTACTATTGTTGTTTTCAGTAACGTAGCACTAACTTGCTTACTACTTTCTATACCATAACATACCTGTATGTTTCGGAGGCAGAAACTGGTTAGTAATTTTCTTATGTAAAAAACAGTCCAAATTTCTCAATATGAACACTCCTACTTTTAAATCTGAGTTCTTGAGTGTTAAATACAATTTTGCATTAATACACGTTTTTTATATGTGTGTGTGTAGCCACACATTATGCTCTATTATATTTATTAGACAAAACGTGGCATTTGGTCAAGGTTCTAACTGTAAGATTTTGGATAGCTGTTACTGAAGTTTGTGTATTAAGTTACTTAGCCTGGTATTTGTATCCATCTGTTTATTTTACTTATGTGAAAAGAATCTGATTTTACTATAATTCTTCTTGCATTTCGAAAGCAGAGTAGTGAGTTCAGCAGCTTGTAAGGTTTAAAGAGCTATGGTCTTGCTGATTAAAAAAGGGAATGTTTTATCTTTCTCTTTTAGTGAACAGCATACTGGAGTGCTGAAACATTAGGGAAGAGGAAGCCCTTTTCTAATATATGGACGTTGAGTGAACGTTATAAAATACCGTCAGACTCCACCGGAAAGGTAATCAATGTCCCAGGTTCAATCTTACAAAAGTTCTGCAATCTCATCAGAAATACAGAAATAAATATTTAGCTTCCTTCCCCTTATCCCCTGACACCAAGACTTTTTGAATGCAAGGCGTTAGCCTTTGCATTAGTTTATTGATCCTTTAATGTAAGATCTAACTTGCTTCAGGGTCACTATAAATACAATATTGCAAAAGTCCTGCAGTATCAATATTAATTTATTTTTATTGATTAGTTGCCACATCTAAATTCTGGATACTGATTTAATGTATGCTGAATAACTGCTTCGATTAATGAAGTTAAAATTGGCTCTAACAACCAACACAAACTACAGAAATGTTTTATATTACAAAACTAATTATTTCTTTTCTTACAATCTACAATTACTTCCGTAATTTGACTTATCCTTGGAACCTCACTGGAAGACATAGAATAACAAAACACAAATTATTTATAAACTTCCATTATTTATAATATTATATAAGAACATCCTTGCTCTAAGTCCAATACAAAGCATTGGAATTAGTAGGTGAATAGCACTTGTTTTTCAGTTAACAGTCCATCTTTATATATTTGACATAGCAGCCAATAAACCACTAAAACTCAGTGAAGGGAATATGTTTACATTTTGTAGCTCTGTCTTATGTGCTACTTACCTCTATCTTATGCTTAGATTCTCCCCCCCTGCCCTTCTTCTGCCCTTCCCCAGTGCATACATATGATGACTGAAATTAACATTACAGGACATATGGAACTAACAGGCAAGCAACAATAAAATTTAATCAGCTGGTTTCTGTGAGGTATGAATAAGACAGAATCTTAAACGGGTAACTAGAGCAAACAATTAGGTCAAACTACAATCATTTTCAACTAGTTAGTGTTCTAGCTTAAATATACATGTATAAAATGGTAATTTACAACTTGGTGTTTAGAGAAATGCTATTAACTGAGGAGAAAGCAGAATATATCTTTTTTTGAAAATGTTGTTCATGCTAAGTTTTATTAAGACCATCTCATTCTGCACAGATGCATTTTATACTTGTTGACGTTCAAATATTAAATACAAGGAACAATTCTCGCTTCATGATGGGCACAGCTACAATGCTTTAGGAATTTGTGGAAATAGAGGTCACGTGTTTCTGTGTACAGCTTAATCACTTAGCTGAACAAGTTTTTCCAATGTAATACACAACTACATTGAGCTTCAAAATTGTTAATAGAACCTCCTGAACTATGGTTATAAATGTGGTCATTTATATGTGTATTTACTTGTTGCCTACGGAAAAGGTAAAACTAACAAAAGATAAGCTTCCTAAACTTATTCTCAGTCCACCAAGGTAGTCTTAATAGATGTTGCTGTGAGCTAACTCAAGACGGTGTGTATTGAATTCTTTTCCGTGTATCTGGTATAACTGATGTAGCAATATCTGACATTATATTACAATGAAGTAGAGGTGTCAGTTTCTGTCATCTAAGTATGCAAGCACTTAACACTGTAATTCTCAATAGAACAGGTTTCTGGAAAACGATAACAAAATTACAAAACAGCAAATAAGGTATCTGGCAGAGTCAAACTTTATCATTGTTATGTGCTGTTAAACTGTAAAAAGGAGATGCAGCAGCTATCACCTGCAATAAGTTTTGTTCTGCAGAAAACTAGAGATAGAAATACTTGCACAATTAGTAATTGATGTCATGATCCACAAGTGTTCTCTGAGAGTAGAATACAGATAAGACAAAAATGATACACTGCTCTATGAAAATGTTACCGTGGTTTTGTGCCTGTGGATACAAGGGTTACAAATAGCAGTTCCACAAGAAATTACCTCAAGGTGCATGTAGATTGAAATCTGTTGAAGAAAATACAGTGTCATACACCTCCGAATCTTAGAAGTGGGAGTAAGTAGGGAAGTCTTAGATGGGCATTAACTGCGGTTTGCTGGGGCAACTAAATCCGAAAACAGAGAACTGGAAGAGATACACTTCTTTATAACAACACTGATGCTACTGCCTAAATGACATTAAATATCTGAAAATTTCTTGTAACTGTAGGGCTGTAAGTAGAAAGAGAGTACCTAAGGCTGTGTCTGTGGTTCAGCATATCTCAGCATAATTCAGACTCTGGATCTGGATCTTGGAAAGTGCCAGACTGGACTCAGCAACGGATGGGAACTGGATTCCAGATCTGGATTCACGGATGCACAGATCAGGATCAAAGGCAGACGAACAGATGGAGTCCTCCTAGGACGCTGGCCATTGAAGAAAGAGAGATGACCCTTTGATCCCTCAGCTTTTATACTGAGCTTGAGGCAGATGGGATGGAATACCGTGTTTGGATCACCTGTCCTGTCTTGGAGACTTATGATTCATGTACGTCCAAGTTTAGGAGGGGCACAAAAAGACCCAGATGTATGTACTAGATTAACAAATAGAAACTGTAAGCTTTGGGAGAAGTTTTGTAACATTTCCTTTTCCAAACAGCACCATTTCAGTTTTTCCTAGGTCAGTTTCCACCAGCTGCTCTTCCGGGAGGTGATTTTCCATGGCTAGTTGAATATCCATAGAGGCATATGTGTTGCATCTGCTCATATTATATGATATTAATGATACAGCCAATGATACATGATCGAATGTAATGGTGTAATGTTGGCAGCTTAAGCGTATGCTGTCTTGTAGTTTCTCCCCAAAGGAAGGCAATTAGGCTAGGTCACTTTATATCTGATAAGAACGTGGTCTTTTGACTTCTCAAATATCTTAGTAATATGTATGGTTATGACAGCTGATTTTAGGTTACATCATTCAAACCTTAGTATATTGTATGATGTATTGTAGTGTAATGCGATTGATGAAGCCTGATTTGCAGAGCTCTCAGTGACAAATTATCTTGGAAAGTGGGTCATTTCTTTAATATTATTGTAAAAGTTGTTTTTTTTTACAAGAGCAACTGGTTTAAAGGATTGTCAAGACCTGAAGGGGATTTGCTATTAGATACAGGTCAAGAGTTTTTGAGCTTTAAAAAGTAATTAGTAAATATAAGAAAAAGTATTTTAGTGGTATTCTGTGTATAAGAGTGGATCCTGCTTCACTGTGCTTATGAGTTCAAATCTGGCTTGCAGGTGTAACTCAGACACAGGATGGAGCAAGATTTAGCTGTTCTTGCAGCAGCTTTGCAAAGCACAAATTGTTAACAGGTTCTGCTTCAAAGACAGCCTAACTTGATCCTGGTCCACTAAGTGCAAACCCCGTGTGTTCTTGTTCTGGCAGCCTGACTGCTTAGGTGATTGCTATAGATAACAGGGTGCTCTTAATTCTTTCCCAGACACACACTCCGGTTTCAGCTGCCTTTTGTTGCTAAATCTTCGCCTGTTTTCAATGAGAAAACTCCCGATTCCCTTCTACATCTAGTTGAACGTGTACTCCAAGAAAAAAATAGATTAATTAAACCTTTCTAAATTTTGTCATTTTAATCTCTTTAAACGAGAAAGCCTATTAATGATATAGGATGTACAGACTTGAACTTTTATTTTGAAGTCTATCATTGGCCTACTGGATAAGTATTTCATTATCTCGTGCCACAGTTACCCTATTTGTAAAGTATTGATCAAGATGCTGCTCACTTTGTAAAATAGTTTGAGATCTATAGATTCTATGAAAGGATTAGTTTATATTACTGTCTGCAAACTTATATTAATCAAACCCCAGTTATACCAGCATTCATTTGAAATTTTGGTTTTAATTCTTTAAATAAGGTCAGTTATCTGTTGGTCTGCAAACAATACCATAGGTATTGATGTGTCTTAGAAGCCACTCCATCTCTTCCCTGCTGCAACTGCATGTGGTGGTGTTCCTCATCCCTCCTATTCCTGAGAAATCCTCCTTTCAGTTGTAGTCAGACAACTGTTTCCCAAACAATCTTTGAATTATGACTTTGTAAGCAGTTAAGTGAAAAGAAAAGTCTGCTGTGCAAAGCTTCTTTATTTATTGTTTTTGCTGACTGGCTGAAAGTGAGGCTACAGTAAGCTCAGAGGGCTTGATATAAATAAAATAATTTAACCAGGAAATGCTTCTTGAGAAAGATGACACAATAAAACACCACACTTAACCAATCTTGTATTCATACCTTGCAAATTTTAATAACTGTCATTAGAACATTATTATGTATACATGGAAGTATATATGGTTTCTGGATTTATGCAACTCAGTCATATTACTACTGTGATTTTACATGAAAATGCATCAAGGTATTCTTGGCCAGCATCAAAATTAATGCATGAAAGCAAATATTTCCAATTCCTAGGCTCATCACAGCTTCACTGACATTGGGAGATCTCCCAGTGGCATAGTGGCAGAAAATAGTGGAAGCATTCTCTTGTCACTGCTGGAATAAAGAGGGATGGGTGTACAGAGTAAAAGAGTTCTGCCATGTGCCCTTTACACGTGCTCATTTAAGTAGCTCATCTAATTCCTTTGGCTGTAGATGCATTTCTATCTGAGCAAAAACAATAGTCTCTTTTAGAAATTTCAACACCACAAAGGAATGGCCATATTAACTGAGAATATTGTTTATATTGACCACATTTAAAAAAAAAAAAAAAAAAGATTATTATCTGCCATTCCTAAGCCAGGAATCAGATGTAAAGGTTCTAAAATAGCAATCATCATACATTTATGCAGCTAGATTAGCCTTAGGCTTCATGAAGGTTCCTTTTTTTTAGAACGCCATTAATTTCTAATGAGCAATGTAAAATGACCTAAGATGTACTGACAAGAAAACAAGTTTTGTTATATTTTATTAATGTGTCATAGCAATGCAGAGATTTTTTGGCTTATTTTTCTTGGATTTTAGCATATGGTGTTATACAATTAATAAAAGCTTCCGTCTTTAGTATGGGATTACCCTCTGGGATTTGGGGGAAGTGGATGTACCTATATGTTATAATCACAGTAGCTTCAATCTTAAACTCCTTTAAATATAGTAGGGGCAAGTAGGTGGGTTTACTTGGGTTACTTTTCTTTTTGTTATCATAATAGTGATTCATCTCCATTGTATGATACCTTCTGCTTTTTGAGTTGTTTTTACACTTTGAATCTGGAGGAGTTACTTAAGAGTTTGAAGGGTGTGACTTTTATTCAAAAACACTCGGTACTTGCAGTATATAAAGTCTGCACTTTATTTTACTGTCCTAACAATATTAAATCAGTTCCAAAAAAAACCCAGGTTCATCCAATGTTTTACATTCATTTTAACTGACGTATAATGTAGATAATACTCACAAAATCTGCAGCAGAATGTGCTATGTCTTGTTATGTTGGCAAAAGACAGAAATCCCATTTATAAAAACAGTAATTAATATAACAGATTGATACATTGTATTATCTGCAGTACAGTCATACTCTCAAACAATGTCTACAGATCATGTTTCAGTTACAACAGTGTGGATTGTATGTGTCACACAGAAAGACATTTAGGGTAAAATTAACTCAATAAATATGCTGGATAGATTGAAAGTTGAAAATACTTTATCCCAAATGTTTTGTACAAACAGTTAATGGAGAAGATGGAAATTGGCATAATCTTCAACATTAAAAAAAACCCCATAGTATCTTCCCTAAGTTGGAGTGTTTTGGTTTAGGCCATTCCCTAATTGTTTACTCTGGATTTAAATTTTATATCACCACTTGTTCAGTCCTTGTGGTGATACTTACTTTTGTCTGGTCAAAATGAAGAGTTCTTTATTCTAACTTTGAAGAAGGAAATACATGAAAAAAACTACTGTCCAAGCAGTTAAGGATCAAAACTGGTTTTTAAAAGGATTTTCTCTCCCTTTCTTTTTTTTTTTTTTTGTGAGGAATAAGAAACGCAGTGGTTGTCTCTGTTAATTAAAATGCTTCCATGTTTCAGTTTGAAATACAACTCTACAAAATGTCATCAGCGTCTTTAATAAATCGTAGCATTGTTGTGCCCTTGTGTGATAGCACTATTCAAAATTAGTTTAGACAGCACTCCATTAATACTTTGTGTACAACCATAGCATTCCATTAAAATATGGGTTTAATTTAGCTCTCTTTAATATATTTAAAGCATTCACTGAAGCATTCATATTTCAAAATCATCATGTATCTAAACTGAAGATTTTTTAAAGTACCAAAAAGATGCATAAAACATGACCAGGTCTTATGTATATGTTCATGCAACCTAGAAGTGCTGGGAAATGCTAGGATTTCCATGTAGTAGTGTTTAAATCAGATTTTAAAAAAAAAAAAAAAAAGTCAAAGGAGAAGATGCAGAAAAGTGGATGCATGTTTACACACTTTTTTATAAAACAAAAAATACTAACTTACAGAGGCTTGAGTAAGTGGAAATCACAAGTCAAAAGTCATCTCTGTATGGACTCTGATGGATGACAAGATTTTTGTGCTGGTCCATAGAATGCTGTGCAGCAGAAATAAAAATGGCATCTTAGTTATTTAAAAGTGAACAAAGCACTTCTGCTTTATTGTTCCTCTCTGAACAAGCACTAAGCTGTTTTGCCGCTCTTTTGTCCAAGAGAAATAAAATCCACACTGATGCTGATTTTTCTTACTTCCATTTGACAATGCCAAGCATGAGCCGCCTCCTCTTTCATTTCTTCATTGATCTGGTTTTCGTGAGTTTTGTTTTTCCTCTGAAGCTTGTTCCTTTTAACAAGACCTGTATGGCCTAATTTGCAGTGGAGGATTTAATGGATGAATGAAGCTCCTGTTTGATGTTCATCAGTTCTCCATGAACGAACATTTTTTTACCAGTTTGTTTGTCATTATTTCACATATTTAAGTTCATGAAAACTATTCACTGTGACTTGTATTGTTTTACAATTGGATGCTTACTTTTTTTAAGTGGTCAGCTAGGACTTAAAATACTGTTTCCCTTCTCTGATTAGGTAAGTCTTAGGTCAAAAAAGGTTTCCAAAATGAGTAAGTGTTTCAAGAAGCTGGTGTTATGCAGATAGATATTGTCAGTGTCACAGTTTCATTTGTCACCTCACTAGAAGCAAAGTTACACCAGTCTAGATATCTGTTCTATTAAGCAAATGCAACATAAAATTCTATTAAGCAAACTCAGTGAAAATACACCTTCTATATCCCTGTACACAGGGTTAGTAATTTTGAAATTGAAAGCATGTTTCTATTGACATTCAAAAGGACAGCTTTACACTATCATTAAAATCTGGCCATCCCAAACACTTTAAAAGTATTTTCTCTTATTGTCTAAATAGCATTAATATATTTTTTCTAGGATTTGTCTTTCTACCTAAGTTTCAGTACAAGCTGTGTCCATTTAACGTTGTTGTGAACTTAATCCTCTATGTACAGCTTATACAGTTTATCACTTTGAATAATTAGTAGTACTTAAATCATAGTTAAACTTAAGCATAACAGTAACGTGTGAAGGTCAAGCAGTTGATGGAATAGGTAAGTATTGGGATATTCAAATTTGACTGAAATGAAGCATGTTCTTGAATGGTGCCTATATTATTTAACTTTAAAAAATCAAGTTCCAGCATAGAGCATATAATCTTGATTGTTAATTTAAAATTCAATTTAAGTTTGTAAATATTCTAGAGGAATATAAACCTGGACACTTGATCTGGTTCATGAAGTTTAAAACTAGCAGGGGCTCTTGTGTAATCTGCTTTGGCTACCTACACAGCATGGACCTTTGTGTTTCAATTAGTTATCTGCACATAAAGCTGAGACCTTTAGGTTTGCATGCATCTCTTACAGAAAGATATCAGGGCTTGACTTAAAGCCATCAAAAATCGTGAATTTACTATTGTCCATAGTACTGTTTGTTTGGGTTTTTTTTTCCCTGCAGTTAAACATGATTGCTGTTAAAGCAGTGTCCTTTATTTTGTATTTGACTTTTCTGGTCTCAGCCATTGGTTCTTCCTATGTTTTCACAATTCTGGGACTTTTTCTCATTGCAAAGGGACACTGTAATGAAGTAATTCTTGGGTGTTCTTTTTTGTAATTGAAATAATGTAAAGTCTCTAAGTCTCTGCCATGTTTTTCATTAATTGTTGAAGAAACTTTTTTTCTTCATCATGTCTGATTTCCACATTTTGCTAATGTATAAACATCACATCTACACGTAGTTTTGGATGTTAGTAATATTAATGCCAAAAAAGATAATATTGCCTTCTTACTGCCATTCAGTTATTTTCTGCTTACTTGTACAAGGTTAGCATTAACTTTCTTTTCTTCCAGAATGTCATATTACAATGTCATATTTAGCCCTTGTTCACTATGCACGGAAATACCCTTCAGATTCATTCAAGATATGGTGACTTATTCCTTACACATATCTCACATTCCTTTTTCCTGAAGCTAAAACTTGGGTTTTTTTATCTATTTATTTGATATGACTATAGCTATCCAACCTGCATTTGTTCATCCTCATGAATTCTTGGGTTTTCCCTTCCCTTCCCTTCCCTTCCCTTCCCTTCCCTTCCCTTCCCTTCCCTTCCCTTCCCTTCCCTTCCCTTCCCTGTTGGCCTTCTCCAGCTTTAGAAAGCTCAGCAAAGTAGTATTTTTAAGCACACAAGAAAATGTATTTATATTGATGACGACCTGGCATTTTTAGGCCAGTCATGATTATTGAGGCAACTGTCATTTTTAAGTCTAATGGTAATTTTTTCTTCACTGAGACCCAAAATAGAGTGTTTTTCTCTCCTTTTGTTGAACACAAAATCCATTAAAAATTACTGGCCATAAATTTTAGAAAACCTAGTGAATTTTTATTACTGGGTGAATGGAACTTGCAAGTATACAGCTCCTGAACTGAAATCTTTTGCAGAAATACTATTATCTTTTGCATAACTTTGGCATACATGATGCAAAAGAGGGTTTTTCTAGAGTAATTAATTGTCCTTTTCTGCTTGGATTCAGTAATTCCAGAGAACAGAATCTTATAATAAAAAAAGTATGCCTGTCATTTTTTTGAGTACCTACAAGTTTCTAACTTTTACTACTGCATTGACCCATGTTAGTAAATGTGCAACTGAAACATTATTTAGCAAATATTCCGCTGTTGTAATTTTTTACTTGTTATTCAAAATTACTATTAATAAAGTCCCGTTCTTGGGTGACTAAGCAAAAAATTGAAATCCAATTGAAAAAAAAAAAAAAGAATTTTCAACCAAGAAGGAAGTAAATCTTGCTGACCCATGCGCTAAAATAGTGAGGTTCTGAATGGTGGCCTAGGCAGATAATTACATGTGGAGTGATGGGAGTAGACTACTGGAAATAGTTATAAAACATTGATGAGCTGCTAACATATGCTATAGACATCAGCTACATCGGTAGCTTTTAGAATACATGGAATTTTGAAATATTGACACAAATATGCTTAGAGTGGCTATAAGGGATCAAAATTAAAAAAGGGGGGGCTATAAAGCTTAAAATAAGAGGCAAAGTAAATTTTTGGTAAGTTCTTTTAACTGAGCTGACTCTTGGACTGAATTCCTGTATATAGTCTAGTGCATAAAAATAAAGCAAAAGTGTAACTAAAATTACTTTTTTAGCATAGGATCTTTTATTTCAGTTTAAGTAAAGGACAGTTTGAATGGCTGCAGTGGAATTTTTATAAACAAGCAACTCGCTAGTACTGGACAAAATAGTAGTAGTGCAGATCTGAAGCTGTTCCAATGATACAGGAAAATGAAAATAAGATACCAAGAGTATGTGAATAAATAAAAGCAGTTAAAGAGGAGGGATTTTGCTTGAAAAGGAGTTTCAAGTCTAGAATGTCAGTGGTAAACAGTTTGAGAAAAGCAAACATTTTTGCAGATACCTCATGTCTTTTTGTTTTGTGGTGTAAAGGGGACCACAAAAGTAATGGCGCTAAGGTTGCTCTGAACTGCGATAGCAAGATCAGATTCCATTGTAACGTAAACCAGATGTGTAAGGTTTATGGGGCCTTGCTCACATTTTCAGTATATCCACATAATAGTTCGCTTACATAATTTTTTTGGTGCAAGCCCTAAACTCTAATGAGAATGAAGCTTGCTCCAGAAACCTGTTGGTAAACAGAAAGAACAGTAACCTAGCCAAGCACTACCTAAGAATTGCAAACCAAGAGAAATCTTACAAGGGAAGGTTCTATTTTCTACCATTTCCTGATGCACAAGGAGGAATTACTGGGTGAAAGAAACAATATTTGCATATCAGCTGTAAGGCATAAGAGCATACAGCTCCACAGTGATGAGAACCAATGTGATGAGAATCAGTGTTACCTAAAGAATTGTCCTACTCATATTTTTCTTGGAGCAAGAGAAAAAGGCAGAAAAATCAGGTAAAGCAGCCAATATTTTTGTTAGCTGCAGTGTACATAAAAATTCTTCTTCATCTGAAGAATTAAACTGCTGCTGTAATTTTGGTGGATATTGCCTAAAAGGAGAATGTTATTTGGGCATTTTTTCATACACTTGAGGCATTATGAGTAGCTGTATTTCTTGGCAGTGTATCATAGCACATTAAGTAAGTTCAAGTTACCTGCAATCTTTATATCACGAATGATCTAGCATGGGTCATAAATTCTGTAAATTTGAGGTTGCCTAAAATAGAGAGCAAAATAATCAGTCACTCTCGTAACCTGATCAAGCCTGGTTAATCACAAAAAAGAGTTGTGACAGGAACTAAAGGAAAATATGGTTCATTTAATCCTTTATAAATTGATAAACCCTTGTGGCTTTAAAGGAATGGCCCTTTCAAAGCAAAATAATCAAATCCATCTCTTGTCAGTTCGGTGAGATTTATATATGGCAGCTGATGATTTTTTAGCAATACTGTCAGTCTGCTTTTCAGATCAATGCCAATGAAATATTTTGTTTACGATTTAACCTCCATTTCCCCTAGAATTTGAGAGTTTTAATACCAGAAGTAGTTACGTCTAACTCTATTGATCCAGCGGTAAATTAAATGGCAAACACGCACAATCGTATTGTTTTGTCAAAATACTCTCGATAGGGAGCAGAATTCTTTATTAAAACAGGATATGTTGCACTGAAATGAAAAGAAAGTTTCATTTCAAGAATGATCTTTTAAAAAAGAAGGGAAAGACCTTCACATAGCTAGAGTTATTGGATGGGAATAGTACAAAGGTAATAATGAAATTGTATATTGAATTTCTTTTCCCTGGTATAAAGACAAAAGACCCCCAAAACAGTGTAAAACTTACCTAAAATGCACATGTGATAGTTATATTCCAACAAAGTATTTTCTTTTTACTTCAAGTAGTTCATTAATAATTTTTATATTTGGAATTATTTGGTTCTGTTTATTTTTGTTTCCTGCCAATACCTCTATTGATCTCTGAAATACAGTGTATAAATTATATATTGTGTATAAGATGCATTCACAGTGAGATTGCTGTGACACAAGGACATAATGAACACTTGCATAAAGTGCTTCAGAAGAAAAGGAGGGGCAATCTAGTAAGTAAAAGCTATTAAATAAAATCTAATAAGTAAAAAATTTTAAGGAGCTATTCTATGATTCTATTCTGTGACTCTGTTTCCAGTGTGGAGTAAGTTAATATTTCAGCCGCATACCAGATTAACATAATTGGAGAAATTACTGATTTAATGGGTTGATAAAATCATGATAGTGGTAACTAATCATATTAATTTCACTCACAGATTTGCTTGCCAAGGGTTCTAAGGTCAGTGAGACTTTTTAGGCATTGATTTCAATAGGAGAAGAATAGACTCTTAGAAAAATAAGGAAAGTCATATAAAAGTTTCTTATGTGCCGTGATAATTCTATAAAAGACCAAACAGTTAGTATAAAAAAAATACTGTATGTAATAGAAAAGAATTATTTTAAATGTTTTTCTTGATCACACCAACTTAAAGGACTTGCATCAGTACCACCCCCTTAACAAATCTCTAGAGATCCAGGTTCGTGCAGCTTACAAAAACTAATTGCTATAGAGTTTATCCATCTGTAATTACTTTCTTTAAGGTGACACTGGCTATTTAAGCTTGAGGCAACATGAAAATTATTTTTTTTATGATGAAACTCAACCTGCAACAAATAGGACATCATGGTTCCTTTTAAAGATAATAATCTGCCTGTGTCTCTGCAAGCAAAATTGTTGATGCAATAAATAAAAACCCCATAGCATAAATACACATCTGTAAATCCTGCATTTTAGGTTCTTCTTACTTTTAGGGATATTTTTTTCAAAGCAATTCTTTAAGTTCCCTGAAGTACTACACTGGGACTCTAAATCCTGAGTGGGAAGTGAGGCAGAGCTCCATCTCCCTGCAGGAGGACTAGACGGGCTGTACTCAGGCTAGCTATTTCCCTCTGCTACAGTTCTTTGTGCAAGTTGTGCGCTGACCTAGTGGCAAAACCTTGTTTCCATACCGTGGGAGCAGTGTCAGTGCTCCATGAATTCTCAGCCATTCTGTTACCTGGAAGCACAGGATGAAAATACTATGTTCAAGTTACTTAAAGACTTGCTATTCAGCATTTCAGCATTTCAGCATTCTGGGAGTAGAATTTTGAAATTCACTGAGGAGACATAGCTGAAGTCAGGCATATACCTGTTGGTGATCTAGTAAAAAGCTATGTAGGTTGGGCAAGTTGCAAGGGCTCTGAAGCAAAATATGTGCCTGTATGATAATACTTAGTAATAAATTTCTACTGATACCAATACTAATCCTGATAGCCCTGTTCCACTGATACAGAGAAACATCAGGTTAAATTTCCTAACTTACTGCACAGGTGTGGGGGGGACATATTCTGTAATCTTGGGTGGGTAATAACTAAAGGACCCTCTCCTGAAATCTTTACATGGATAAACACACAAAGGTAAAATCTAGCTTTAATCGGAGAACTGGTTTTGCTGTAGAAACTTGCTCAAATCCACCCCAGTCCTTTTTTTTGTGGTGGTACCAGATGGTGTTCCGACTAAAGAAGAAAGGATAAGGCTAGGGTCGGATGCAAAGAAATGGCTTTTGAAAGCTGAGTTTACTGGCCATGTTATTTCTGGCTTGCCAAGTGTTGATTATGGGTGTTGTGGCTACTGCAGGTGGAAAAATCCTCGTGCACGTACATTGGCCTTTCCTTATTCTCTAGTAGGAGCAGTTTCTCTCTGCGTATAAGGCCGTCTTAAGATGTCTGTAGGAGGATACAGATAAGGTCTCTGTAAGAAGTCTATTCAGGCTAAGGTAGTCAGTCCCCCGTTTCCAGAGGGCAGGGGAAAGCAAGCTGTCTGCAGCCCTTTACGCCTGCTGCCTGAAGTTGCTGTCTTTGTGCACTGAGCTAGCTCTGAGTTTGACTCCTTGTTGATGGTTCACAGGATGGGGGTTTGTATCTATTTACAGAAATAATAAGATGAAGAAGACAGAGGAGCTTGTGATGCTATCATGTTTTTTAAACTTACATTTCTTCGGTTTGGCATTTGTTAAGATTTGGTTACTAGTGAAATTAGTACTGATTTTGTTACTATACACAATGGAAGCATTGTACTTAAAATAGTGAAAGCTGTGGGTTTTATTTCTATTTCTTTTACTAAATATTTTTTTTCTAGTTCAACAAGTTAAGCTGGAAAACTGCCCTGACAAATCTGTCTGATGGGCAGTAGGGACCTGAAAAGTTGTATTTGATTCAAGAGATGAGGCTGAAAAGATGAAAGAAATTCTAATGTAAATGACAACAGGTATTAACAAGATTATATACCAGTATTGAATTAGTAGGTAGTTCAACTTTAGAAAGTTTAAACGTATTCTGGCATTTGGTCAGACAAAACCAGGCTGCTACAGTTCAAGAAATTAAACTGTCATTAAAGAACATCTAGAATTAGCTTGTAAAATAGATCTGAAAAAGTAACAATGGAAATAATGACTGGAGCAGGGAAAATAAAAAAAAAACACCAGAATGCACATTACATGCTTTATGAATGCTATCTCATACTAAGTAAGAGCAAAAGCCAAATATAACATGATTCAAAACAAGCAGACAAATTGTTTACCCTATAAATATGAAATGTTACAGAAATGTTTATGTTTTAGGAGTAGGTATTATTTATAAGTTTATTTTCTTTTGCTTCTCAAGGTAACTTCTTGTTGATACTGATAAACTCTGTTCTGCTCAGCATGTGGACAAGAACATGACTTGGAAACTTGCAACTCTACCTAGCCCTATGGCAGGATGAAATGGAAATTTTTTCTTGCAGTTTCTACGTGTCTTTTGATATGAATAATAAAGCCAACAGAAGAAACAGGATTACTGTTTCGTAGAAAATTTAGGTTTTTCCTAATCTTGATTTTGATCTAGATTTGCTTAACATTGCAATTTCAAATTTTCCTATTTACTGAGAACGGGTAGAATTTCTTTTTAAAAACACCCAAACAGGTAGTGAAGCAGACCCTGCAGGTTCATTGGTATTCTTGTCAGTTTTACTGCTGCTATTGGCAGAAATGCTGACAGGAATACCAATGTCACTGAGCAGGCAGGTTGTTCCCAAAATGTATAATTCTGGGCAGTTTATCCCAAAATGACCACATTCTAATCCACACTCTTTTCTTTGAAGCTGAAGTCTTGAAAGTATTTTCTCTCTTGTTCCCCCCCCCCCCCCCTTTCCTTCTCCAGAATGTCCGACTCTGGTGCAGGTGGACATTTCCATCACTTGGAAACTGTACTTTGAGAAATACCATGCAGATGAATTCGCTAAATAGAATATGCGGTACTGTCCTATAGTCAGAGAACTCCAATTTGTACCATTAACAAGAGTTAATGCCCTTCAGAGTTTCAGCAAGATTTTTTAGAACTCTTCCTGACCTCAACAGATTTTATTAGTCTCACTGGAGGAGAGAGTTGCATCTGCTTAGGGCTCCCATGGTTTCTGAACTCCAAGATACAAATTTTCTGTCGTTATAATGCAGAATATATCAGCACTGCTCAGGGTTTGGAGATTTTTGTATCAGAACATGCAAATTTTCATTTATTTTTATCCTCTTCAGTAAACCCTTTGTCTCCAGTGAGAGAAAAGAGCAAAGGTGGTGACAGAGCGCCACCTGAAAATAGCCTGTTGGTGTCATTCACACATACCCATGCTCCAGCTCTGCTTAAGTCTACAGAGGCAACCGCATTTGGCCATATTTTGCTTCTGGCTTGCCTGCCTCTGGCCAGCCGTTACCTACAGGACAGATGATAGGAACGCTGTAGCAACACACATCAACTCTGCGGGGCAACTGAAAGGAGTCCTTGCAAGAGAATGCTGAGGTAGAACTGATAACCCACATACAGCAACACTGAATTAAGATTTTATTTGGCTTTCTTCACGCATTGTAAATATTCTTCTCCAGTCTTGTCTAAGCTGTGATTGCTCTGTGTTCATTACTGGCATGTATATGTTTGCTCAATCTATGAATTAGATATCAGAGGAAAACAAAAGACGTGTAACAGAAAACATCTCCCTACCTCTTTAACAGAAACAAATTTGGTGCTGTACCAGAGTAGGTAGAATCTTTTTAAGAAGATGCCTGCTACCAAATAAGATTAAAGCTGACATTTCCACTGTAGGTCCTTCTAGCTGAAGAAGAGATTATTAAAAATACTTCTAATTACAAAAATCACTTAGATGTCTTATACTCTGAAAAATAATATTTCATGGAGGGTTGAGCAGTGCACATTCAACAGGAGAGTTTGCATAGATTAATCTACCCACTGGGACACCGGTCAGCCAATTTGATTCTTTCAGTGGTTTACCAATTTCTGATATGGTTAGCACTGAATTTGACTTACTGCCAAAGTTCTGTAAGTCAAGTGGTATTGATGCTCTTATAACAGCTCCACTTGTTTTTCTTTTTCCTTTATTTAATTAAATAAGAGAGTTAGTGAAATTGCATTTTCTATCTTTGCTGTGCAGACCAACAGAGTAAGTATAAAGCTGTCATTGATGTGCTATGAGCTCACGATTTTAATCTAGTCGGATAAATTGGACAACTATATATTTTATGACAGTCACAGTAGCTAGCCTACAGGAGTTGTTTGAGAAGCATAAATTAGCCATATGTCTAAGTGTTTCATTAACAAACATCTTAATACGAACATTGATCTTGCTGAATATGGCATCTCAGCTATAATAACAATGTTTGAGTTGTTCTATTATGCCTAGATATGCATTTTCATTTTCAGAAGATATTAGAGTTATTGAGCCTTCAACAAATAAAGCATGTAAGGAGAAACTGAGTATATTAAGAGTGAACTCCTGGTCTGCTGTAAATTAGTACGGATTTGCTGACTTCAGAGAGGAGGATCCTGCCATCCATCTCCATATGAAAATACATGCATACTGGCATGCAAATAGCCATATCCTCTTAGATCACACTATGAGGCCCTGTGTTCTGCTCAGTATGGCAGTTGCCAGTTGAGAAATAATTTTTTTGTTTATAGACAGAACTTAAAAGAGCTGTAGAGCATTCTAGTAGTGCTCAGATAATGTTCTATGTTTTGGGAACAATATCAGAAACAATTAAGAGCAGCAGTGTATTTGTAATTTGCATGCATCAGACTTGACTACAGCGGGACTTCTAGACAAAATTATACTGTTAGCTAAACGCTAACCTGCTGTTCTTCTGCCATTGTTACTGGTATAGACATAGATACATATGTTTTATCTTTAAGTATAAGACTGAAATTTTCAAAATTAAAACTATAACATTTAAAAATAAGTAGGATACCATGTAACTCAGAGTCCCTCTGTTTAAATCAAAGATGCAGATGTTCATAGTATGAAATACTTAGGTGCAGTTTTTAAAAGGGCAATTTTATGGCCAATAATAAACATTTGAAGCTATGTAAACTGAAATAAGGAACATACTATAATTTTAAAGAGTAAAAGCTAATTGCCCACTGGGGGGCAGGGAGCGAGAAGAAATTCCTTCACTACTAGCATTTCACAGGTTGCTTGGACATAGATTATGAGCCTCCATCAAGGAAGTCATCATCCTTTCTTTATGCCTATATAGACCTTGATAGTGGATCATAGGACTGAACAGGGACATTTATACCTCTTCAACATAGATAGAAGCAAAGTTGTGGACTCAGTAGCAAGTATTGCAGCCAACGCAGGATAAACCATCACTCTGATAAGTGAGCAGCATATTGTCACTTCCTGTTCTCTTTATCCTTGACAGACAAGAAATTATACTGTGCGGTATCTAAACTATTAAAAGTTTACTGGAACTATTGGTGGAGTAATTCAGCTTTGGTTTGTGCTATTTCCTGCTTATGTCTAATGCTCTGCCTGTTACAGTTCTTTTCCCCTGATATCAGACTTTGCCAAAAGAACAGTCATTTTTTATAACTCAAAAGACAAGAAGGCATGGATTTATGTCCTAAAATCATATAGTATGTTAAACTGGCAATGTTTGGATAGACAGATGTTCTCAAACTGTATTAAAATTATCAGTGAATCAATACTTTAACAAAGTGTTGAAATTAACTCTCCATTTAATGGAGGTCATGGAAGACTAAGTTTGGTGACCAAGTCTATTCATCCATGGTAAATTTTTCTTAAGATGTTTCATCTGAGCTGAAATGAATAAATTAATTCACAATGCTGAAATGTTAGAACAACTTGGCTTTAAGAAAAAATATTAAAACATTTCCTTATATAAACATGTACACACTCATCTGAATTTCTTCTCAATGTTCCTCATAAAGAAAAATCTCTTGTCAGCATTCAGTGCTCGTTAATAGTTACAGTTTTCTGAGAAATCAGTACTTATTCCAGAGAAAGTGGCTGAATTTGGAATGGGATAAATTCATTTCTTGAAATCAGAATATGGAATCAGTTATTTGCAAAACAATATTTACCACTTAATGGAATCCGTGTCTGTTTCTGCTTTGTACTATGATACATTTTTAGATCTGAGTTCATTTGGATAACTTGTCTTTGATTCCTTATTGTGGTTTATTCTCCAGTTTATGTGTTGTGTCATGAACTTAAGCACATACATGATCAGTTTCTTTTGATTATTTTTCAAGTAGCGGAAAAAAAAAGCATAAGTAATATTCAGCCTGAACATGTCTTTCCAATTTTATCTTGCTTATTCTGATATACTGTCAAAAATTACAACCCAGTTGTGTTTCAAGCTATTCTCAAAGTTACAAAAGGAGCTACTGATAGCTTGGACAAATTTTCAAGTCCTTTTAATTCCAGTATTTTGTGAGAAAGACTTTGTGAGGATATACGTGTTTTCATGATTTCTAAACCTGATACAATGGAATGTATCCTAGAGTTGTTAACACTGGGTTTTGCAGATAAACAGAAATTATCAAAATATTTTTAAATATTTTCCAGATCAAATGATGACTTATGTACTTCATGATATGCAGCATGTTATCTGGGTACTTGGCTGGAAGCAAATAGTCAATTTTGTATTAATTTGTGAACAAGCAACATTAGCAATTGCAAGTGCAAAAAAATGCTTGCTATAAAATTAAAATCACTGACATAATACAAATATTGCATGTTGAAATATTCCTAATGCAGCTTTATTGCTGTTTTGAAAATGATCTAGCAAAGATTATTGCTCTTTCAACTGTAATAACAGACAACCATTTGAAATATTTGGTATTTCCATCGTATGCAGCATAGAAAAGAAAGCAAAAAAATGTTCCCTTTGGCTATGCATAATTTCTTATATGCTACAGAAGACCTATGGGTGAATTTAAAAGAAAAAACCCCACCAAACTTGTTTGGGTTTATGTCACTGTCATCTAATTAACACAAGTAACTGTTTTTATTATTTCTCTAGATGTTACTCTGTCACTTTACAAAAGTGTATGCATTTTATAGATGCAAAAAATGTTTTAATAATTTTGCTTTGTCATGTTATGCTAGAATTGGTTTTATGTCCTCCATTTGTCTTACGGTTTATATCTGAAAGACCAGTATGAGCAGTTGAGAAGCTTATTCTGCATAAACTGCAGTAAGCATTATGGCAGATTTTCTGACTTTATTGATCCTTGAAAGATTGTATGTACACTCATCTTAGAAAGTTCAGTCTCTTTTCTTCCTGATTATCACAAGTCTGGTTGCAATTTTTCTTAGACAATTAAAAGTACTAATTTAAATATATTTATTTTGCTACAGTACAACATGCTTGTCATAGGCCCAGTCCACTTTGGTATAGAGCAGATACATAGCAGATAGTGCGCTCACCAACAGCCCAGGCAAATACATGTGATAAAAGCATATTTATATATGAAGTGGTTCGATATGTAGGGCAGTTTTTGCTGGTACCATCAACAGTGCAGACTTACCTATTTTTGCATTTCAGTGGTAGCTGAAGCAGGATCTGCTAGTGGAGATGTTACATAAATAACAAATATTGTTTGAAACTGAGGGCACAAGAAGATGTTGTAGCCAAAAAGTGGCCCTCAAGAAAGATTCCTAAAGTGTAGTCAAACAGAGGTCTCAGGGGGACTTGGAAATCAGAATATTATTCACAATTGGTTTCAGGTCTTCATTCATCCCTGGACAGTTTTCCGTCTTAAGACAATATTCTCAGTAGAAAGAGAGGAATTCTCCAGTGCTTTCTTCAAAGGAGTGATACAGGTCAATTCTCAGAAACTCTAGATTTTCCTTCCAGTTCCATTGAGCAGTTCTGACACTCTGCAGTTGTATCAGTAGCTCAGAGTACACCACCAGCACAGGAAAGGGATGCCCAGTTTGAGTATAATTTCTCCCAAATGACAGGTTACTTAGGCTGGACGGAGTTTTCCAAGAACTGTGAGGAGGCCTTTCCTTGGATATTTCTGGTTCAGAGCAGAGAAACCAGTTTTGAATGGCTTTAAGACTTTATCCATCACAGAACAGCCAATGAGACATTGAAGAATATTAATATGCATACACAGTAAACATCTGCAGCTTATAAAATCACTAATTAAACTGTGTAGCAGTTTTCTTCCATACCATGGCATTTCCTTACCAGACTTACAAGTGCAAAAACAGAGGCCAAACAGATGAGCATCACAGTTTGACTGGCAGAATTTCAAATGTTGACTTGCATGTATTACATTTATTTCATAGGTACAAAGTCAGCAAAGCTTCAAATCACTGGAGTAAAGTTTCAGATCATGGATTTGTGTTTCATTTAAAAATTAAGTTTCTTAAGGCAGCGATTTATACTGAAAACAAGGTTTAAGTCAACAATATATTGGTTAGTGTTGCTCTGAAACGGTTTGATTGGTTCATTTATCCCTTTGCTCATTCAATGGCTGAAAGTATTTCCCTTGAAATGATGGCTGTGCAATAGCTCTAAGGGACAAAGTAATGTAATTCCCTTTTGCTTTCTCATTGAAAAAGTAGAAGTAGAAGGAATTGAGGAAAAAATAAATTTAAGTCTTTGTTTCGTTTTGGTTTCTGAGCACTGGGAAAAATGCTTTTAAATTTTATTTTTCTCTTTTTGTCCCCTTCATTTTAGGCCTTGAATGAAAGACTTACCTTTCCAGCCAGCCGGTGGACAATAAATATTCCTTCAGAGTGGGGGAGGCAGTATAATGGGTCTGAACAGCAGTTGTCTCCATCTGTTGCCATTTCCTCATTTTTCATGGTAATTTTCCTTCAGCATGGAGTTGCTGTACTTTTTTCCCTTTCTGACCACCCTCCTTTATTCCGGATAGGGTCTTGGATAGGAAGACAGATACACTTTGTGATGGAGGGAAATAGCTGTTTGTGCTTCCTTTTCGAGCCCCGATAGCAACTTCTGGAAACTTACTAGGTTTTTTAATACTACTTCTTAATCAGTTAAACTTGCAAACAGACTGGGGAAAAAAAGATGGAGTGTAGTAATTTTAAATGTTATTAAGAAAACCAAATCAAGAGAATATTGAGAATTACCAAACTAATAAAGTTACTTTTATTGAATTCTGTAGTTCACTTCCTGTACACGTAACTAGATCCTAAGCAGAAATAAGAAGTTTCTAGGGTCTATCAGAAATATGCTGTGGGGTCTTACTATCTCTCTAAGGTTCACTGAAGAGAGCAGAGCCAGAAAAGATCACAGGGTATTACTGAATCAATGGTTAAACTGCACGCTTTCCTCTTATTCTTAAAGTAGGCAAATGAATACTTCTTACAACTTTCTATGTTCTTTTGTTAAGCAGTATTATACGAGTAACCATTCCTTCCCTGAAAATCTTTAAAGTATCAGAAATGTGTAGGCAATTTTAAAAGTGTTTTCTCATACCAATGAGTTGTATGAGGTGAGTATGTCACATGCGCAGTGCTGACAGATTAGACGTATCAACTTTCACATATCAACGAGTTACTTCCCTGGGAATTTGTTGTTAGGAAAAGTGAATTCATAGATTTTTCAGAAGGGAAACCAACCAGTAATATTTTCTAACAGGGGAATTGTGATCTTAAATTCTTATTTGTGGGAAGTTGCCACTTCTTTGTGTATTGTGATTTACCTTGACTTTTTCCCAGATGTGTACTTGTTACTGGCAAATGCTGACGAGCGTAAACTTAGGTCCTAAAATCCACAAAATGGTAAGTAGTATTTTTAAATAGTTTTGCTGTTAGAAAGATGAAGTTAACTTTCATTTTTAAGAGGAAACCTTCCTGCATCACACAGATTAGGGATAGCAGTGCTAAATAACTCTACAGCCCTTCAGTGTTCAGTCTTTGAGCTTTGCTTGCAATTAAAACGCAACTTTGCTGGTAATCTCAGTAAAGCTGCCCAAAAATTATATCCATTTATATAAATAAATACCATTAATGCTTTCATCCTCTATCAGAACTCTCCACTTTCACAGTTTGCGGATGGATAGCACTGGGAAAAATGCAGATTAATTAGAGTTATGACTGGAAATTTAAGCTATGAAATAAAAGATTGTTAGCAGGTACACTCAGCTTCAGAAGTAATGTACACAGTGCTAGGAAGCTGGCAGCTCAGACTTCATGGAAATATGAGGAGGAAATAATATCAAACAATATAATCTTTATACACTTTTACAACCCATGTACAAATAAATAATTTTTCTTTAATATTACAGTGTAAAATATAAAATGTGAAGCTGAATACAATATTCTGGCAAGTAAACAGTCAGAGGGGACAATGTTACTTGAAATGAATGTATCAGAAGGCTCATGTGGTGGTTCAGACCAGTCGTGTTCGAAGGGATCTAAGTGTTCCAGACACATTCCTGTTCTTTACTACATTACCGAAAGCTAACTGAGAGAAGAGGTACAGCAAGGATGCCTGTCACAAATCCATTAATGTAAGATTTTTAATTTCCCCCCTGAATTTTTAACTACAGTTGCATTAAATAAATTAGACATACATAAACAGTCATACTATCCTGAGCAAGAAGACGGTCATTAAGTATGTAATTCATAGAGATTCTCTGTCTAACTGCTAAAAGACTCATGAAAGTGAACTGGCAAATTTTTAGGTACCCACTTCAGGAAACATTTAAACTGATGTGTAAGTGTTGCAGAAGTCAAGGATGCACTTGACTTAACCATTGCAATTTCACAGTTAGCTTTCTGTCATTCATACTCTAAAGGCAGGGTTTCTCATCTAGTTCTGCCAACAAAATACATTTACTTCTAAATTACTTCTAGTCGTATAATCTACTGTTCATGAGGTTTTCCTGCTACTTCCATCATATTTGACTTCCTCAGGTATGCATTTTCAAAATCAGAGAGGTGAAGTTTCCTACTGATTCTGTGCTGTGAAGTGGCTGACTGCCAGAGGCAAGGCATTTAAAAAGCACCAGCTGCAGCACACTTGGTGTCTATAGCAGATAAGTTGTTCAAGCTTAGGGTTATTAATTTAACAGCTATCTTTGCCTTCCATTATCATAGGGTACATTAAAATTACCAGCCATAAATCGCATCTCTCTGCTAGTGTGAAGAAGTTTGGAGAAATAAAAGAGAGTAAAGATTAAGGTGAATAATAACAATGATGTTACCCTCTTCTTTTTCCACAATTCAGCATGTATGACATACTTGTCATACTTGGACATGTAGGTGTTAATGATAGCTGGCAAGGAACACTCCCTCTTGATAGCAGAAGTCCAATTCCCTTACTTCCTGTTGTGGAAGTCACAAGGTGAATCCAAGAGCTTCTGCTGGGAGAGGACATAGTAGACATGTTTCAGTGACTCACAGCATGAAATAACACCCACATTTTGCAGATGTTTCTCCTAGGTAATGATAGTGAGGGATCATAGTAGGGGCAGAGGGGAGGGGCAATTTGTAACTGGTGCTAGCAGGCAATCTTGATATTTGGAAGGTACACTACTGATAGTTTCAGTGGCTGCTTTCTTCTTTGCGATTGTTTAATCTGATTCCCTTTGAAATTCACACTCAACAGTAGTAACTGTTTTTTCATGGGAGGAGAGTCTGCAGAGAGTATCCTGCTGTTCCATATGCAAAGCTGTGTGACTTTCTATTAGGATGTGCCAGAGAAAAACGTGGTGGAGTGGTATTCAGTTTTCTCCTCACTAAGTTTATGTTTTAGCACCTCAGAAAGTCCTACGCACATAACTTTGTTTCAAGCAAAAAATCCACAAGAGAGAATCTATCTCTTCACAAGGTTTATATATCTTCTACTGATACAAGAAGATTTTCTACGTTTTCACTGGGTGACTTGAGGCTGGTTTTGCCCTATCCATGCATTATGTCCCAAGAATTGTAATCCAGCTCTCAGGCCATTGCTGCAACAAGTGTAGTAAGTGAATAAGAACATTCAACAAATGCTGTGGTAGAAGTAAGAGTTTATTAGATGCTTGAGACTAGCATTGGGAAGATCGAAGACCACTGTCAGTAAAAACACCTGAAATGTATACTAAGGGTTAAATCAAAATATAAGTATATAGTATTACTGCAAGTGATACATAGGCTCATGTTCAACATAGATGAATACAAAATGTTGCGATAAAAAGTATATTCAGGATAAATTGGTTGAAGCTGAGAAACTGGGGCTGCATTGAGATGTAGTACAGCTTCTTGAATTAGCAAAAGCTTGGTAAAGTTGTTTTAATTTTCTACCCCGCATGACAACATTACCAGCATTTCTTCAGGGTCCAGCATCTGCTGGCAGTAATTATTTTGCAGGTTCAGGCCTGTACTATGTTGGCATGGCTTTAATTGCAATCCATTAGGAGCCAAAGTGTTTTCTAGTGCTAGAGATGTGCTCTGCAGTTCACTAGGAGCTCAAGGAATGGTAAACAAAACTCTTATTCACCAATCTGCAGATAGAGTTGGCAAGTGACTGATGAGGTCTGCTTGCTGACACTTCATCAGCATAATTATTGGAGGTCAGAGCAGTGACAGCATAAACTGATAATTATTCACATACAACATTGCATGGATAATTGGTTGGGTTAAACTGTCTGTCAAGGTAAATGTTGAAAGTGCTTGAATGGTAGTGAATATTCTCATGGATACATTTTTTCCCCTTAAGGGCCTGATTCAAAACCAGTTAAAGTCAGTGAATCATGAAGTTCAGTAGGTTTGGTATCAAGATCTGGAAAGTGCAGGGTGCCTCAGTCTATCTATCTTTCTTTCTTTCTTTTTTTCTTTCTTTCTTTCTTTCTTTAGAGTGGGTGCAGAGTACACGATAAATGGCTTATCTCTGATACAGCCTTCACAATAGTGGCAGTGTGTTTGCTCTACAATTTCCTTGTTTGTTTAATCAACTCCTACACATTTCCACTTGCGTTACATCAGTTAATTTGTTTAGTAATTCACAAATGAAGTATTGTCTTCTCTATAGGGATTGCCAATTGCAGAGAATCCTTCTCAGTTTATTTCTCTTCTATTTCTTTGAGTACCACACTTAGCTGCCTTGTTGGACCTAGACTACTGCCTCACGTCATAAAAGTGAATGAATGGATTGAAAAGTCATATTTCCTGTCTTTTTCCTGTACAATTATGCATTCTTAGAGTCCTTGAGAATTTTTATGACCATTGCTCTAAGGCTAAATAATGTGCATTGTTTGTTTTTTTTCTCACTAAACAGCTCATAAGGATGGAGTTTAATGTTTGCTTGACAGTGGTTCTTGAGACATGTAGGATCTGGGATTGTACTGGTTCAGAGTATATTGAACACTTGAATCCACCCTGGCTTTAGATAAATTTGTTAGCTGTTCATTCCTATTTTTAACTTAAATATAAGCTTAAGAAAAAATGTCCAGCTTTAACATCTATCATTTAGGAGATAGGAATAGCAAAGTATTTGAAAATACCTCATTATTCCCATGCTGTTAAATGAATGATTTATGTAACGAAAGAATGAGGCTCACTTTGGAACAAAATTTAAATGTGTAATGAAATAGTGTTTGCTACTGGAAAAACATTCTTTCATTACTAAATACATATTTTGGCCATGAGTTTAAATTTGCCCTATGCTATAACAACTTCGCATAGTCATTAAGCCCTTGTATACGCAAGATTTTACAAGGGTATCCTTTTGTCAGAGAGAACCTTGTTATCTTTACTAATGTTTATAAGCCTGAGTACAACAGTTTACAGGAGTTAGATCTTTCAGATAAATAAAAATGTTGTCTTCTTACCAGCATACAAGAAGGCACTCAGTACATTCCTCCAAACTATTAGTGACTTCATTGAAATGTAGACTGGATAGACTCCTGGTTTATGTCCTCTAAATAATGTTTTCAGTAAGACTGGACTTGAATAATGACAAGCTGTTTATTAGCGTTCAAGTTACAAATTGTTGTAACTGTGCATGACATATTAGAGAAAAGTGTTTTGTTTTCTTGGAACATCATAATCCAAATGCAAGTATAGAAAAGGAGAGCATTTTAATTCTCTTTATTTGTCCTCTCCTGAAAAAGCTTGGTTCTTGATGACCTGAGCAGTTTTACAGTTAAGAAATAATCACAAATAATAGCAAATTCAAGGAGACTGAGATTTGCCAGATGGCATGTTCTGAAAAATTGGGTCGTATGGTAGCGTGGTGCGGATCCTTAAACCAGCTCAGGATAGAGATGTGACAGATACTACCTCTCTAGTCTCACTCTAAAGCTAAACATCTAATGGCAAGCACTGCGTGAAATAGAGAACTTTCCATATGTCAGTCTGATAGATGTTTATCTCTAATGGCAGCTGCTAAAGTGCCTTGGCGAAATAAACACTTGATGTAAGTCAAAATGGATCCAGTCTTCTGCCCTTTTGGATGTAGTTTTCAAATGTTTGCTGTTTTAATGATGAAGTTCTTGTACTGAATTTTTTTAAGGAACAGAACTTCTACAAAGCAGTTCAATTTTTTTTTCCTCCTTCTTCCTGGCGAGAAATATTCTTAAATTAGACTCATTAAAAATCTATTGTATTGCTGAGAGTGCACATGCTAGAGTTCTTTTTCCCCACTAATGTGAAATGGGAGAAGCAGAAGTATCATTATATTAATGGATTGCGGAGAATATACTCAACTACCACCCAGCTTACAAAGCAAAATGTAACAGCATACAGAATTGTGATAAAAGGAATCTAGCTGCATCAGGCTGTAATAAAATGATGATAAATGAAATCTAGCTGCATATCACTATGACAAGTAATTCCTAACTGAATTCACCTATCAAAACTCTGCTGTCCTTGGGTAAGACAAATAAGACATTGAAACCTGCCCTGAAGGCTCATTGGTGGTATAATTTCACTCAGTAGTAGGCACCTTCTAAAGCGTGAGACTTCCATGAATCACAACCATGCTTGTGCTGGAAATGCTGGGATCTACAAGGATTTTCCTCCAAATTGCACATATTAAATCTTGCTGTTAAAAAGGAAAATCAGTTTATTAGCAAGCTAGTACTCTCTTCATTTCAATTAGTCGTAACAACGTTTTTGTTACATCTGAAATGTCAGAGAACATTGACATATTTCTCTAACTGTGTACAGTTAGTTGTATGCATTGAAAGATGGAAGATTAGCATCAGTACTCTGACTCCTGGTGTGAAAAATACATTCTAAGTTAAATTAATAAATCCATGCTGGATTAGGGTCCTGATATTTTTATCTTTTTAAACTTTTCTATGAGAAAGAAGGTAAGAGGAAGTTTTGTGAAATGTATGTGAATTGTCAGTTATCATAGGAACAGTTTGGTCCTATAGGTATAAATCTGTCACAATACCCGTTTACGCTGTCTTGTTTATCTGTCAATATGTCTGAATAAAGATAACAGTAAGAAGGGTTACAGAAATAAGTTAACCAGCAAATTTTGAAGCCCTGACTTAAAACAAGGGGAATTATTAGCTGGATGAACGGAGTAGGTCCCAGGCTGACTCGTCTTATGCAAGACGAGCCATCCTAATGCAGTATTGTTTTAATATTTGAGCAATGAGAGAATGGATTGTTTTCACCCAATGTAAACTAAAAGTATTTTAAAGCATACAGTTACTTCACAAACGTTTGTGTATTATCTACTTTGTTTTCTTTTTGCAAAGACAAAGGGAAAATACCATGCTGCATCACAGCAATTCTTGTCATTGAACTAATTATTACAGTGGTAGTGTAGCAGTAGTTACTGTTTGAGCAATTTCTGGCCAATTTATCAATATCAGAGTCTTAATACTTTGATTAAAACCAGATGCATATGTCAAGTGGGACCTTGATTTTCTTGCTTGATTATAATAGAAATTTGCCAAAGTGGCTCATTTTAAGCTGTTTTTTGGGGCGAGTTGAAAATGTGTCATATCAAGGCACAAAGCCAGATACTTTGAATCAGCTGGCGGAATGACAAAAATCAGAATTATATTTAAGGGAAAGAAGTTAAGTTTCTCTTGGATGAAAAATTGTTTCTGGCATAAAAAATAGTTATTGCCAAGGAAATCTAAATCCCACTGTCTGCTCTCAGCTACCGGTACATCTGTCAACAGTTGCTGGTACAGTGGTGTTGTGTCCACATCAGTTAAACGGGCCTGTTTAGGTTTAAAGACTTCCTGAAAGCCTGCACAAAGCCAGTTTGCTACTTGCCAGGGACTTACCTGGACATTGAATCAGGGACTGGTGAGCAAATGCTGCCTTCTGCAGTACCTACCTACCCCTGTGGTTCCCAAACCCACCCTGGTCTCTGCTCAGTACTGCAGTGAAAAAATGCAAGCAGTGGAGAGACATCTTAGAGATTGTGTGTCTACATGGGAATATGTCAGTCATTTCAAACTTTACTTTAGAATGTGAAGACATCCTGCAGCCTTGGAGATATAAGACTGCTTTCCTGTTATTTTGCAATGAACCAATCATTGCCATTTCAGAGCTCAAATCCCATGCATTGTTTGTAAAAGGATTTTTGTCTGTGCCTGCAGATATTTCCCTGATACTGCACAATTAATAATGAGTTTCTTTTGGACACTAGTATTGATATTTGCTACTTGAATTCTTCATTTGCATCCTTTTTTTTGCTATAGGGATATATATGTCTCTGTGGTTTTTGTCTTTCTTTTCAAAATAATCTTAACTCTGTATTAATTTTCATGAAAGTTTCCATTTTCCCACAGGTTCCAGTTAAGTCTGTTCTGTAATAGGCTTTTGCTCTGCATGATATACATCATTGTGACCACTCCAGTTTCTTTTTTGAAATATTCCACTTCTGCATGAGCATTAGACACCTTTTAATCCAGTCTTCTGTAGTCCATGTGCCTTATCTATTTTTAACTTCTGTTTTAACTTTGTCTCTTCTTTTGTGAGTTTTTTTTTCTAGCAACCACAATGATCAGAGAATATTGTTCTAAACAAGGGCACAAAGAAAGCACGAATAACCTAAGGTTGAAGAATAATTAAACATCTGATACTCCAAAATGAACACACCTTAAGAGAAGAGTCTCTTAAGACATTATGTTTTTCACTCTACACATCATATTGGTGTCTAAAGGAAAGCTTTAAAACCTGGGCACTATTTAAGTCCCACATAACTGCAAGCTACAGTAATGACACCGACAGTTAAAGAGTCCTTGAACTGACCCTTTCTGATTAGATCAGTTGCATCCTGACCTCTCAAGTAAAGTGTCTCCCAGATGGAGAAAATGGAGTTCTTCCTCAAAGCGTATGTAAGAATGGTATGATGTTTGGATAAGCTTCTTTTTATTAGTGTTAGGTGATCCTGCTCATTTATCAGGAGAGGAAGCAAGAATCTAAATAAAATATTTTCTGTAATTATAAGTGGTTATACAAAGATCTTCTCTTACAAGCCATATAATTCATTTGAGAAATTGGAGCTTCAGTAAGGGAGTACCTGACTTGGAAAATGATAAAGAAAATGTTGACTGAAATAGATTAGTGATTACAGTGGGCCAAACTTACTTAGGTGGCATACAATATGTATTGGATTATAATAATTCATTAGAAATTCATTTATGAAATGGCATAGGATAATGATTAGGAAAATAGCAATGAACATGAAAAATCAGTGTTCCAAGGCCAGTCATATCTAAAACTCTGAAGAAAACTGGTTTATGTTTGTAGATAATGCAGTAATGCTGATACACATACAACAGGCCCCACCAGAACATTTTTGATAAAACCCAAAGTTCTCCATTTCTCCTGTCACCAGCTTCCATCTTCCAAGGTGTAATGGTTTTAGCTAGCACTTGAGTTTACATTTTGGAAGTTAACGAAGATGCATTTTTCTGGCTTGCCAGTCATTCCTTGGTCTTGCTTAAACTTGAGAGAGTAGGGAGGGTGGCAGGAAGGCAATGATCATCCACTTACTTGTAACTGTTACCTTTTAAAATGAGGTCAGACATGGCTTTTCCCTATCAAAAAACCCTTTATCAGACATAGCGCAGGCAAGCTAAATACGTAGTGCTCTCTAAATGCAGATCTGTTCTTTTATATTATTTTATGCAAGCAACAAAATAACATGCAATAAAACAAATTCCTATTACTGAAAAAGAACACCTTGATTTCCAAAGATGAGACATCTTCAGGGTCCATATCTTGAAATTCAAGGAGACAAAGACAGTTAAGAGTTTGCATGCTGGTGAAGATTTTTATTTTGATTTGAACCAGCAAGTGCAATAAACGTGTCTGAGACAAAGTTTTTTGTATTGAAATACGCAATTAATCCACACCCTCACCTCTTTTTCCTAGTGACAGTCAGCACAGTGTTTCCCAATTAGACTTCTAGTTCAGTACTGTTTCTATAGCAAGGAACTTGCATAAAAAGAGAAGTAGTGGGAGAGTTTCGAAGTGCCCATGCTAATTAGGTGTCCAGCTCTCATTGATTTTGAATAGGAGCTAGGTCCTTAAGAACTCTTTATGCCTTTGAAAATTTCTCCTGTAATCTCTCTCTGTTCTACTTGTACAGCCCCTAGCATTCAAAGACTACAAGTCCAAAGAAAAGAGACAGTGCATGATGCCTAGTCTAAATTACCCTGCATCTCAGAATTGCTATTTACAATTGAAAGGTTTCAAAAGGATAGTCTATATATTGTTGACAGAAAGAAACTTTAGGCCTATTAATATTTAACACATTAACTCCTTACCTGCTACAACACCAGCTTTTGTGTATTTTAAACATACGGTTTCAGTAGGTCTGTGTGAATTAAATGCATTTGTCCTTGAAGGACTGCAGCACTGCTGCTTAATTCTCAGTGATAAATCATCTTCTGAAACATAACATTGAGTCAGAATAACAAATTTAAGTGATATTACCATTTTTGAAAACTATGACTCAATTATAAGGCAAGGCAAGTTGGGAATTAGTTATTCCATATACCGTGCTCAAATGTGCCAGATTAAATGTCATATAGGATAAAAATGCACATGTATGTGTTGTGTGTCTTTTAAAAATCTTATTTTACTGGCCAGTAGTTAACAACTATTCTCCAAGATTCTAAGTATTCACCTAGTCATTCTGAAAAATCTGTTCAAATTATATATAAAAATGTCTTGAGTCTTATCAGAAAGCTTTTTCTAGGAAAGGATTTTGTTTATCGTAATAGCTTTAGTGAAGTACAACCAAGTGAATGTTCACTGGCATACACTATTGATGCAGCAGAGCAAAATTTGTTCACCTCTGACTCTTAACTGTGGGTGACTTCTTGACTTATGGGATAAGGAGAGAGAGAGAGACAGAGAGGGAAAGAGAGAGAAAGGGAGAGAGAGCATTCTGTTCTGCAGATACCACTAACAAGAGGCACGCACCTCTAATCCTGTATATCTTAATAAGGGCACAACTTCCAATGAAATCAAAACCATGAGTCTAAATGTAATCCACACCACTGGAAATGACACAGGAGTGCTTCTCTTTTTTTACAGGTGAAGTTCCTCCAAAATTTAGAAGACAGGTAAGACTCGCACTCTTGATTGGGATCCAAAAACAAGTAGAAATTCTTATTAATGCCTGGTTGAATGCCTTGCTGAACAAAACATAATCACCTCTCTTAAAGCTCTACCTATGTTCTTAGGCTTTTTTAGGTAAATTTTAACAGTTTGGGTTTTTTTTTTTTTTTATATTTGTCATTCACCTAAGCTCTGTCAGAATAAAAATGAAAAGATGTGGCACTGCCGCCTTTGTGACCATGAGACAATCATTGTTCCTGTAATTTTCCAGCTAACCTGCAGTGTCTGTTCAGAAATAAAGTAGACACAATTGCCTGAGGCCTGTGCAAGAGGTCTGAATTCGTCTTTTGTCCAAAATTTTCAAAAATAAATTGAATGAAAGCTCAGTGTTCACTGACATTACAAGCATAAACCGTACATGGTGTCCCCGGCCGGTGTTCAGGGGAGGGCAGAAAAACAAGGAGCCTTTCTAGCTTGTGGCTAGAATTGTAAGTTGTCTGATTTCAGGTTTTTGTTTTTTATTTACTTGAAGGGATTCTTGATGAATATGAAAAGTAGCACATTCTATTAGCTAATTTCACTGAAAGGAAAAATTTACATGCTTTACACTGACTTAAGCAACTGCCATAGAACACCAAAGGTACCACAAGTGAACATATTTCAGTTAAATGCAGGAGATGTGCTATTCTTCAAGGGAAAAAATTAATATAGGTAGAATTTTTCAAATGCAGGGAACTTTTGTTTCTTCAAACTATAAAACTGATAATGAGATTAACAAGGAAAAAAAAAACTTCTATTATTCTGATGTTTCGAGGACACTGACTTGTCTCATTTATCTAAGACAAGAAACAGTTTAAAATGCCATAGCTTTGAGTTTGTTCTGTTTGTTTCTTAAGAATTTTTCAGATCTCAGACTGGAGGAAGGGGAGAAGAAAGGTAGGAGGTGAAGATGGCAGGGCAGTATCACCAATTCAATTTACTATTAAATTCCAAAAAGCTTTTTGAAATCAAATCAAATACAGAGGGGAAAATTAGCATAAGAATCACCAGTAATAAAAGTAAAGAGAAAGAATAAAGTAATTGCTTTTCACCAAAGTTTAAAGCAGAGCAATAACAGAGAAAATACTGCAGCTTAGAAATTGATTTGCCATTGCGATGATTCATTTCTAGCCTATAATAGGTTTTATTTCCCTGCTTTGCAGTAATGCATTCATTACATGCCCAATTTAGAGCAAAGTTAGCCACAGAATTCTTTATAAATATACAACAGAGTCCCTCTTCAGCTCATCTTCAATGCTACATCAGCATGACAACCCAGATGGTATCAGTGTAGCACAACAATAAAATGTGGACAATAGTTGTCTAATACTGTCTTATTAGCTGAAAGAATAGGTTAAAATGACAAGAGTTCATTGTATAACTGATTAATCCGGATTCTAGTCCTTTTGGAGTCAGCAGTAAAACGCTCATTGTTTTGAATGAGTTTAGTGTCAGATGCATATGTTTTTCAAATGCATGCCCTGTATAAAGACCTCATAGAGGTCTTTCTGTTTTGATACATGTCACATGCTGTCAGTCCAAACGTGTAACTCCAGCCAATTTACTCATAGAAATAATTGGTAAGGCCGTTCTGATCTAGTAATACTTTCAGACATTCATTGTGTCATATATCGGGTGGGGGAAAGCTGTATCCATTTAAGTCAATGAAATAACATCACAAGCAGGTGGGCTTGGCACTAGCTAAACCAATTAGTAATTTACCACCATAAACTCCTAACCATTTAGCGGTTACTCTTACTAACATTAATTTTTAGAAGAGGAAAGATGGCAGAGCTTGCAAACAATTTTTCCAAAGTTACAATCATGAAGAGAGATCCCATCTAATTAATGTAGGTACCTAACTTTCTCTTTCTTAAACTCTAGGAATTTATTGAATTTTCTATAGTAAATACTTCTAGTATCCTTATAATCCATGGATGTGGTTTCGATATCCTATAAAAAGGGAGTCTTTGGCTTTTAAGTTTAGGTTCCTAAGGCAGGCAGGCAGACAGCGATTACTTCGAGCAGTTTTCAAAAGCATCTTTTCCTTACTCTGTTACAGACTGCCGACGAAACTTGCACATTTATTTTCATTGCACTGTTCTTTAGGGACCTTAAAATTGAGGTGAAATCTGTGTACATTTGTAACCGTATCCAAAACACCACATTTTGTCAGGTGAATGTGTTATGATACCTCACTTCTAAGAAGTCGGTAAAGGAACATTTCCAATTAAACTTTAGTTTCACAAAGCAGCTTTTAAAGCACCTGCTTTTTAAAGGTTAACAATTGTATGTTGTGTATGTACTACCCTGTAAATATGAGGAAAGCAGTATGTATTTTCACAGATTTTTTAAGAAAATTATAAGACATCCAAAATAATAGTGAAGATTTTTTGACTTTGCCACTTCTAACATGGTGTTGTTTACTGTCCTAAAATGCTTCCTTACACCACTCTCAGTTCCTGAGGTTTGTATATTGGAGCAATAATATGAGGAAACAATCTAGCTGTCTTGAAATGTCATTGACCAAATTCAACAGACGTATTTTCATCTCTGGGATACAGCAGTGATGGAAATACAACACTGCTGAAGTCAATGCCCGAATTGTCCCCGAGTTCAGTAGGACTGAGGTTTCATCTCCAGGCTTCTCATTTTAATGATTTTACATACTCATTTTCTACCCTACAATGATACATTAAGAAGTACAAGCATTTAGTTATTCTGACACACAGACCAGGAGAGCAGGCCATCTGGCATCTGAAAAATATTATGACTACTGGAGACTTGTTTCCAAAATATGAGTTGCTGAATTGGTATTTTCATTTCAGCAAAAACAAACAGGTTAAGAGCTTTCTCTTCAAAGTTTATTTTATTTCTGTACAATACAACAGATGGAAGTGGTATTCACCCCACTCATCACTAAGCAGGAGGATAGAGTCTTATTTTGATAAGTCTACCAGTTGAAGTTTACAGCTTCATCAAGAACATATTCTAACTTCTGGTATAATTTCTTGAACAACTTACAGCTTTGTGCATTGTGTTCTCTCTGGGCAACATTCCAAGTTTCAGAGACCTGCTCTCCGCTAATTTAGAGTGGATGGAGTTTGAAAAGTAAAATGTCTTTCTAATAAAAGGCTGCAAAGTCGTAGCAAATAAATGAAGTCAACAGTGCACAAAATGACACATCTGTGGCCAAGTACACCTTTGTGGAAAGGTACTACCTGTTAATTAGTTTCCTAGCAACATCTGCTGCTACTTGACAAAATCTTTTTGGAGCAGCTTGGCTAAAAAATGTAATTGTTTTAACCTCATTTATTGTAATAAAAAAGTAGAAGTGATATTAATCCAATCAGTAGCTCAAAAGCCACTGAATGGTCTGCAGCCATGTTAGGTTCCTGACTCGAGGCATCAGGTATAAAATGAAATCCAATAATGGCACATAAAGGACAGTGGTGTTATGTCCAACTTTTATTCTTTCTCTTAATTCCACTCCAGTTGTAATTCATATGTATGAAAGGCAGTAATTCAGTTTTTCTCAGCAGTCAACAAATTCGTATAAGTCATATCTGTATCTCCCATAGTTCAAAGCTATTAAAAGGAGTGGACAAGTTATTAACCGTTAATGTTCTTCCCAGCAGTGGACATTCTAATTACATTCTAACGAGTATGTCATGAAAAGAAGAAACACGATACATTTTTGGACTCTATGCCTAGATTCAAGACATTATGAGAGAGGGTAATAATAATATTTTGCTGTATAGCTGTAGAATAAGTAAATGTAAGGGAAAAAGAACAACAAAAAAGGGAACCAAATTGAAATAATTACACTGGATTCTGATAGGTGACAGTATTGGGTATACAAGAGCTATTTTTTTGAGGCATGTAGAAGTGCTGAAGATACTAATTTAACAGTTTAAGCTATCAAATTTTAAGTATAATAGTAAGTTGATATTAAGAAATGGAAAAATAGGCTAACTATTGGAAATAATATCATTATAGCTATATATATTTGGCTGTAGAATGCTATTGCCAGGAAAGGTACAACTTCTGCACTCAAGTCAACTAAAACACTTTAAATATAAATTACCATAGCAACAAAACCAGACGAAGTCATGCAGCTCTAGGTGATCTAATAAATGCTACTGATTTTTATGCCTAAGAAAACTGTAGAACAGAAGAAAGTTGCACAGTGACTTGGTGGGCATTTGAGAGAGCATTCAAAAATCACATTGAATTCTCTGGAACTGACCTCGATGAAACACGTGGAGTAGAATGGAACTAAGTAAGATGGTCTTCCCTATCACAGGCCATGCTTTGCTGGCTAAAAATGTCATCCAAGCAGAAAAGAAAGAGGGCATTGGAGAATTTCTGTGTTCTTCTGCCCCTCAAGTAATTTGTTGCATAAATACGCAGGAGAGAGAAAGGTACTGTAAGAAACACTGAGAGGGAAGACAATTATTTTAGGAGAGATTTGCTGCAGAGATTACAGGAGTCCATATTAGTGAAATGAAAGGATGCAGACAGATCTTACTACGGAAGTCATGAAAACAGTTCTTCCAGGCTGCCGTGCTGCAGCTTGGCTGGGTACTCAGGCCACTGGAGGACTGTCGTGCATCCTCGTTGGTCACTGGCTTTGATGCATTTCAGTGGTTAGCACACAGTAGAAGCTACTTCCGTGGTTTTGTCATTGTTGATTAGTGGGGCACGTAATTTCAGTTCTTCGTGATTTCATTTCTCCATCCCTAAACTGGGGATAAGAGTAATCTTTATATGCACTTACAAAGGGCGAAGCAACTGTGCAGTATAGGCGGAAAAGCCCACACCTTGGATCGAAGATGCCCAATACATTTTAAATCTTGTCAAACCCATTGGGACTTTCAGAACTGTGTTTCCTGAAGACAAAATCTGAGAAATTGAAGAAGTATTTTCACTAACTGCAGTTTAAAGAAAAAGGTGGGCTTTGTGCTCAGCTTCTGCAGTAGTCTGTGTGTTGTGGTTATATAAAATCCTATTGACGTTAATTTAGATGGCAAGGACTAATGTAATACAAAGTTAAGGTTGTTAGTCAAATCAATACAGATAACATGGTAACACTTCAAATTAAATTGTGTCTCCAATGAGTGTTTAGTTTCCATGTGAACAATGGTTATTGTTAGTTAATTAAATGTCACATGGTTGTTCAAAGTGCACTTATTGATACTTGTAGTTAACTCATAAACATGGCCACAGAAGCATAATTTTTTTGGACTCGCTACTACAGAATATCCCTGAAATTGCATTTTGCTTCCTGGAAATGGTACGTGTGTAGTTGCTTTTCTGGCTACAGTACTAGTATAGTAGCGGGACTGTTCTCCTTTACAACTAAGAAGTGAACCTGCAGTGTATGTTTTAAGCTATTATTATATTTCCTGATTTAGAATCTGGATTTGTAACACAGAGAAGGCGTCTCATTTCGTCATTATTTGGGTAAAACAAAAGCAACTGATATTGATAAAAGGCATTACTGTGGATGCTGTCAATAGTGCAGTTAATTACTTCTCCTTAGGCTCACTTTAAGGCTAGAAAATTTTATATTGACAGATACATATTTTATTTCGGTTTGGTTTGGTTTCTGATGTTGATCTTTACTGAATCTTCCCTACAGTGTATCCTTGAATTTGAATGAATAGACAGTTTATTGTGGAGGAAGAGGAAGAATGTATGTAAATGACAGAGAGGAGGGGAATTGGAAGGCTTTATGGCCTTTAAATTCTGTCATAGCAATTTTGTTTCTAATCAGAGACTTTATTTATTATCGTGGCATCACCCGTCATCCTGATGAGGGTAATAATTAAAATATGGTGCAGAGCATGATACATATGTACTTCCCTTAAACTAAAAATAGCTTCTTTTTAGCTCAGTCGCTTTTAAGTAGGTCTTTCATTTTTCTTTGACAACTTAATACTGTTTTTCATTTTAACTTTAGAAATAGTTCATAAAGTACATGTATACGAATTCTGCCAGGGAGCATGATTTTTAACAAGGTTTAATGATGCATTTTTTGTAGAGGGATGGCACATTTTGTAAATGTTTTGTGTGTAAAATAGCTATTAGTCAAAAAATTCAATATGTAACAAACAACAGAAACATGCCTGAAATCACCTATTTTATTAAGAAGGAGCTACTTCTATTGACGTAAACTAGACATATTTTAGCAAAATTGAATACTCTTACTCACAGAGCTGAAACACTGACTAATGGATTAAATGCTGCAAAACTCGGCTGGAAATCCTTATTTTCATATTCCGTTCCAAACTTGATGGATAACGAGATTATGGCTGACCTTTTAGGAAACAATCATTATGTTTTTTTCAGAAGCATATGTTGTGTCCCCATGGAAATCCTTATTTATCTGGTACGGATAAATCATATACATAATTTCTGTTCAAGAACATACATATATGTGTTTATTTCTGGGTTTTTTTCTTTTTTAGCACTTGTGTATGGATCACCTTGTGGCGATATATTTTTCCATGTAGAAAGAGCAAAAAATGCTATTATATTTTTTAATGAACAAACCCAGTATTTTCTGTATCTTGACGCTATCTGAAACTTTATTGTTGGGATTCCTGTGATGATTGAAATAATTATTAAACTAATGAAGCTAAATGTATTCTTGGGATGCAGATCTATCTTGTTGATCCAAAGACCACTATAAAGGGGGATGAAGTTACTTTTTGAATTGCAGTCAATTGCTAAGAACAATTATTGTCAGATGTCCCACAAAGAGATAGGGAGTCCTCTCTTTTGCCTAATTGTATATGATGCCTTTCAAACTAAAGAGCTCTTCCTTGACAGTTTACTGATAGCTGCATTCAGTTGCTGATGTTTTCTGAGGTAATTGGGCTTTATTGATCTGAAGGTTAGGGAACATAACTGTAGTGGCAGTCCAAAGAACTGGCAAATACTGCCGCCACAGAATTCATTTTTGAAACCTCTCTCAGAGGTTTCTCACCAATGTAAACTTCATGTCCTTCATACATGTATTATTCATGAAACTCTTCTTATTTTTCATTTGCAACTATGTACATTTGGAAGGAAACATCCACATACATGATAGTAAAACCTGAATAAAAGCAAACTGGTAACGAACCTTGAAAGGAAATTGTAATTAAGTTTTTCATTAATTATTATTGCTTCTATAATCATTTCCTGTCTGAACACTAGCTTATGATAAGAAAATCTGTATCTCCTAGAGCTATGAGGCAAAGGCTTCCATTAGTCATCATACCCTGCATAATGAGTGGCATTGCTAATAAGACACAACAGACTTCAAAGTTATTCAATCAGCAGTCTGAATAATGAGATTTTACACAAAAAATGTAAGTAGCGAGCATGCAACAAAAGCAATAAGGTGGATTATAACATTTTCTTTTAAGCCACCACAAATTGATATATTGAAAGGAATTTAATTACATTTTATAAGTAATACAGAGCATTGCACAGATTCCTTAAAAAACAGAATAGGTCAGGGCACTCAGTGCTTTAGAAGAATATGAATTTCAATAATAGAAATAACTGCTAAGAGTGAGCTTTATTGGCATCTGTAACTTTGCATTTAAATTTTGCTGGAAAACATCTGCCAAATATTTCTTATAATCAATCAGAAGAATGCCAATACCAAACTTGACAAACATGAGACCAACCCCTAGCATACATTGCTGCAACTTATATTTTAAAAAAATATAACATTATATAATATAATAGGCACCAAGCCTGTCAGAATTCAAGTAGCATCTGGACAATGCTCTTAGTCATATGGTTTAGCTTTAGGTAGTCCTGTGAGGAGCATCCTTGATGATCCTATGGGTCCCTTCCAACTTGAGATATTCTGTGATTCTATACGATAATAGCAACTTGAGAAAGAATGATGTAACTGATAGTTGAATGTAATTTTATGTGTAGAATCAAATTTTTTTACTCCTAGAACTTGAGAGAGGCAAAATTAAAGAACAATGTTTCAGTTTTATTAAAGTACCGTCAAAACTGATCAGTCTCAGAAGTTGTTGAACCAATGACAGTTTTGTGATAGGTATAACTGTAAAATAAGAAATTGGGCTAATTCAAAATATAAGCATTTGGAATTCGACTTCAGATGTTTTGGAAGCTGTATGTTGCAGGAACATGGGGTTTTTTAGAATATTTCTTTTATGTATGTAGGAAAAAAAATATTTTTATCTTTGATGAAAATTCCTCTGTTAAACTTAAGCATCTGATCAAAATTTCTAGAGATCCATTCCCCTCTGTCTTACATGTAACATACTGTTTTATTCCATGATAATGTGTATCAGAGATAAAACAGCACAACAGGAGAAAAAAAACATGCATGTAACAGTGCAAAGATGCAAACCTATATTCAGCCAACTGAGATACCACCACAGCAAGATCAAGTGGCTCAGCAGAGCAGACAGCAGAATTGTGAGACCAAATTACTGCATGTTCTGTTTGCTTGATAAAATGTACTAATAAATCCAAGTCAAACAGAGCTGGCAGAAGAAAGCTCTTTCATTTATTTGGTAATTGAGGGTGGACAACTGGCAAAACAGAGAGTTCAGTTTATCTGAAATGAAATAGCATATTTAAGCCTGGGTGGTGACCTGGGAAGTAATGACATACAAGTGATACACATGGGGATAAATGATAAAATAGATAAAGTACGAGCCAGTGATGAATGGCATGAAGGCAAACAGCTCAGCCTCAGATGAGATTCTGATTTCTGTGACTACGTAGTGAATTCAGAACTAATTCACAGCCACTTAGTGTTGTCCACATCCACCCGGTTGTGGAAATATGAAAGGACAAAAACATGTAGCAGCTTTTGATTTGTTCAAGTTTTTTCTCCTAAATGAAGTTATTTTTAACAGGCAAAAAGAACTGAGGGAAACTCGGGATAAACCCAAAGAATTTAAAGGGCCACACTAAGCAGGTATCTGCAAAGAGGAGAAACAAAATTCTGTTTCTCAAATACAAGGCTGGAGTAGCAGTAGCATTTTGAGACTGAATATTGTGCAGAAAGTAGTCATTCTGTTCTAGAAACAGGAAAGAGAGAAATGAGTTAGTGTCTACACTGAAATCCTTGGAATGGTATAACACTGTGTTTTTGAAAGTAAGGCTTTAGGTGTCCTTTAAGTAGCATTTGATTCATTCATAGTAAAATAGATAAATCAATAATGAGTGGATGACATGAACTGCTGAAATGAGATTGAAACTTGCAATTCTGAAAGACAAGATTTCAATTCAATTTTTATTTTATCTTAGAAACACATACAGATTCTCTCCTGGAATACCATGAGAGATTATAGCATTGTTAGATTTTTTTTTTTGTGGAAAATGGTACAGTGATATTTGTCTCAAAATACGAAGACCTTACTACATACTGTTTTAGCTTATTGTGACATTTCGTCTGATAAATTACATCAGTTGTTCATCTTTACATCACCTTGATGTAACCTGGAACATGCTGTTTGAAAAACACTATAATATCTATGTATCTATTTGGGAGCTTCTTGAGAACAGCAAAACCGGATCAAATCGAAGGTTCATCTCATCCAGTGTCCTCTCACCAGCAGTGGTCATCTGCAGCTGTTGATGGCAAAAGAAAAAATTTGTATCAAGTGTACTTAAAGGAGTCTTCTTAAGAACTTTCCATATTTTTCAGTTTTCTCTAAAGGTGGCCAGGAGAAGCAATATCTGATTTTTATACAGAACAGCATGTGAGAGCTGGAGCAGAAAATACCTGGCAAAAGGCTTTTTATAGGTCAGAAGCCAATAAGTAGTATAAGCTGCATATTGCCTAGGCAGCATATGTGTTCCTTCAAATTCTGATTTTTATCAGCCTAAGCACAGATTCCTTATAGACATATTTCTTTGAAAGAAGGTGTGTGCATAGAGGCCACTGATGAGGAAGGGAACCTTTATACATGAATACACTGACATGTCTCATTCATACTCCTTTAACCCTTTTCTTTCATTACCATTCTGTAATGGAGAAATGTCACTTTCAAAGGGTGCTACTACTGCCCACCGGACTACTATGTAGGCTATTCGGAATTCAAGTTGAATTTGGCTCTCCTAAAGCAGAAAAGAGCTGACCATGGCACCATGGTAAGCAAGACTTCCTAAGGTGTTAAATGTTTGATTGCACCATTAAAATGAGAAAAAAAAAACAAACAGACTCTCCCCAAAACCCTCCAACAGACGGCAGCATCTCTCATGTTCATTTGGCATTGCTACACTGTTTAAAACCATTGATATCATAATAAATAAGTTAAAAGTGGAATTAACTCCCGAGAATATAAAAAAGCAAAAGACTTTCATTCATTTTTATTTGTAACGAAATAGCGGCTATCTATTGCTTAGTGCTGATCTGGGATACAAGATTAGTTTTTGCTAAATGTATAAAATCAATTACGGTTCCTGTGATAGTGCATGTTTATAATTTTTCAGCCGCAAATTCAGGGAATGACATTGTGTGAAGACAAGATAAAATTTTAGGTTTTGCATTATATAGTAGTAGAAGTAGTAGTCGGTAGAAATAGAGAACTCCAAGCTATGATTGTTTTCCCTGATTGTGGGCATAGAATCATAGAATTGTTTGGGTTGGAAGGAACATTAAAGATCACCTAGTTCCAATGCCCTGCCGTGGGCAGGGACACCTCCCACTGGCCCAGGTTGCTCAAAGCCCCGTCTAACTTGGCCTTGAACACCTCCAGGGATGGGGCAGCCACAGCTTCTCTGGGCAGCCCGTACCAGTGTCTCGCCACCCTCAGAGTAAAGAATTTCTTCATAATATCTAATCTAAATCTCCCCTCTTTCAGTTTGAAGCCATTACCCCTCATCCTACATCAGGAGGAATTGTCTTGAATCAAAACAGAGTTTTTCCAAAGCTAAATCATCATATATGTTTTAAGCATGCTGCACTATTAAGAGTTCAGTGCCTGGGAATTGCAGAAGAGGGAGTGGGAAAGGGTAGAATTGAAAAATAGTTATACTGGAAGAAGACGGACATCTTTGGCGGGTACAGGTGCATACATTTTTGTGGCCCAACTAAGTCCCATAAAGGGCATGGAAGAATTCTTAGGATATTTCTTAAAAATGATTCTCTAAGTCCTGAATGATTTAATGGAAAGCTTTATTCCATAGCTTGTTCTGAATTAAAGATATAATTTCCACAGATATAAAGATATAATTTCCATTGATTCCACAGGATGGCTATTAAGACTTCTGGAAACTTCAGAGTTACCCTGAGCAGTAAGGGAAAATTTTTATTTTTTTTTTAAAACCACTCTGAAGCATTTGAATTTAGTATCCGCAACACTAACCTAATCTATGTCAAGTTTGGATACCAAGTTTTAACACACTGTCTATTTAAATTTCTACCTCTAAAAATGAAGCTGAAAAGAATTTTTACAAATGTTAGGGGTTTGGGTACACAAATACATGTGAAGGCATACATTGATGGATTGACGGTAAAACTCTGTGGTGGAGACGGGAGGAAAGTTTGCCTTGAAACCAGGTGTCTGGTCTTCTGCTTATGTTGGCTGAATTGTGTAAAAATCCAGCAATGCAAAGAGAAAGCATAGCAATGATAAATCCAATTGTATAAAAAAGTATCTGTCTCTTTATACTTTGTGTTAAGTAATGCATGAAACACATTTGAAAAATTCAGGTAGAGCTTTATAAATCAGTCGGTAGATGGTGATTATTAGTAGTAGCAAACTCAGTTTAATAGCAGTATGCTTCCTTATGATCACACCAGCAGGTAAAAGCTTTGCTGCTGGCCATCTGCCATTCAAGCAGGCTACACTAACCTTTTACCTGTTCGAAAGAATAAAGCTGCTCTTTCAAAAAAGACACCAGAAATGTATTTAAAAATATTACTTTGAGCTGCTGGAAAAACAGTTGTCAAAATCTGAAGCAATAATGGCTACAGTGTAACTTAGAGTGACTTAGTTATGTTGCATTTAAGAGAAATCCATTATATGACACCAAGAAAAATCTGTTCAGTAAAATAATAATATATTTACAATGTACACTAAGAATGCTATTTTGCTAACTTACTCAGCAGTAAAATAAAATGTTGGAAATTATCTGCACTCTCAGTAGGAACACTTTTTTATTTCCCAGTCTGAATTTCCTATAAAATCCTGTTATGCTGAATGGGACAAAAAAAATGGAATTTTGTCTGAAAAATAGCTTGTTGGCAGATACAGAAAAAGATGTTTTTTCAGTTTTATGCATGGATATTGGCATCAATATCAGTAATAGCAGACAGATTTCTAGTAAATGTTTTATACACCACTGATTTTACTAAATCTATTTTAAAAAAGTAAGGTATAAAATATCTCTGGTTATCAAAAATGTTGAGTAGTCTTCTTACAGATTTTTGAAGTTAATTCTTTAAAATAGCACATTAAAACTATTAGAGTTATATTTTCAGTCAATGTCAAGTATAATGACTTGTATACAATCCAACTGCATGTGCCAAATTCCTAAATATATTTTATTGCAATGAACCCTTTCAGAAATCAAATCTCTTTTTATGTGCAAATTTGCTGTACCCTGGATGGGAAAAGGTAGGCCCTCTGGAACAGGACACAACACAGCCACAATGATGAGCAAGGCGTGCTAATGATGAGCGTACTTTTCGTGGCACTGAGCTAACCGGCTAGAAGATGCTGGTGTCAGGAGTGATCGTAAAAGATGAGTTACTCAGATCTCTGTCTGATTTATATCGGACAGATTCCAGTCTGGATGAATGGGGGAAAGAAGTTCATGACCTTACTTCCACACTGGTAAGATCATGCGTCTAGGAATTAGACTGTGTATCCCATTTACAGGGCAGATCTGAAAAGCAGGGCATTTGTGGAGGATTTATGAGTCACGGTAGATCACACTTTCACAGAGGTAGCTAAAAACATTGCAAGAATTTCTATGCTGGAGTAGAGAGCAGTATAATCTCTTTAGTCTGACTGGAATATCATTTGTAGTGTTAGAATTCCAGCTTCCTAAAAAATGTTTATTGAAAAATTAAGAAGGGCACAAAACAAGCCTAATCACTGAGTAAAGGTCTGGAAAATCTACTTTCTTGTAAAGGAAGTTCAGTCACAAGTTCAGTCAATTTCATTTGAAACTTGAGAGTTGATCAAGGGACTTGATCACGTTACCTGTACTGGGAACAGTTTCTACTACCAGACAATTCTTTGTGTTGGAAGTAAAAGGCAGATTTAGTGGCTGGAAACTGAAGTCCAGTGTATTCAGAGTAGAAGTACAATACAGGCTCTACCCCTGGAGTAATTAGCAATTAGTAAAAAATTACCAAATGAGGTAGTAAGTTTCTTATAAAAAAATTTAAATCAAAAGTCCTTCTTGTTCTAGAAGATAATGATAAAATTAAAATACCTTCTGCACTTGATGCAGCAGTTACTGAAAAGGAATCTTTCTGATGTATTGCATAGGTCAGACTATGATTATAAAGGTTCCTTCAATCCCAAAATTCCTAAACCTGTAATAGCATTCTGTAGAAATATGGTGGAAAGAAGAGATTTTCAGGGAATTTGACACTATATATGTCATTATCGTCGTCAGTCTAATATAAAATATTAATTAAGTATTGTAGATTGTGGATCTACAGGAAAGTGGACATTTTACTGTTGCTCGGAAGAGAAAAAAAATGTGAAGGAAGGGTTCAACAGTTCTCAGATAAAAAAATGTCTTGTTAATACATATGTAGGATATGTTTGCTTCCAGAATGTCAGCTGTCTTATAAAAACAAAACATGCTGTAAAAAGAAGCTGTCTTAGGAAAGTGGGTTTCGAACAGCCACTGCACTGAAAATGGAGAAAAATGAAATTACTTAAAAATGCATGTAAATGGGCAGAGAAAGCATTAGAGTAAAAAATGCACTCGTGCCTCAAAAAAAGCTGTGGTTTCCTACTGTGAAAATGAAGTTTTAGGTCATCCAGTATTTCAAGGAAAAGAAATGATTGAATTTAAAGTTGGTTAGTTTAAAGCATTCCATCACGTGTTTAACATTAATGATAGCCCAAAGCTGTTCCTTCACTTTACCTGTGGTAAAACAGAGGAAGATTATAAAAGAAATGAATTGATCTTTTTTATTTTTTGATGCTAGCAAAAAGTTATTATTACAGGCTATACTACCACTATCCCAATTAAAATTTGATGGGGCTGAAGGTGTATTTTCTTCATCATTATGCTTCAGAAACAATAGGATTGATTCTGAATATTTCCCCTCAATATCAAGAGAAGTATTTAAAAAGTGCAAGAGATGAAAATCTGTCCCCCAGGTTTTTTCCAAAGCAGATAAAGGAGAAAATAAGCTAATTCTGTTTCAGTGGGAATGCAACTTTAAATGCAAACCATGGACTTTATTCTACCCCCAGTTAGGTGAGAAGCAACTCTACCAAAATCAATATATAAGTTTCAGTTGAAAGAAACCTGTACAGGAAGAGACTGAGATTAGGATTTCCAAGTTTATCTGTTAGAAAGAGGTTGCTACAAAGTGCAGAAAACTTACTGAGCTTCAGACATGTTTTGCTGTTTATAAATATCTAAGAGTTTAAGTACCACACCTCACAAAATGTATTGCTTCTACTGATCAACTGTATTTTTAGCTTGGAAGCACATTGTCTCATCCTGTGAAGTAAATCTGGACTGGACGAAGTCTTAAAATAATGGCCCTATCGTGTTTAATTGTTCTGATATTATAGTAACGATATTAATTATGATGAACTAATTTATATGAATTTGGTTGTCATAAAATGCTTATGTAGATGCTCTAAATTTATTAGCTTGACCTTAATTGTGAAGGGTAACCCATAAGTGCCTAGTGTAAAAACTTGACTTAGAGCAGAAGGCAGGCTGCGAGCTGGATTCTTGAGCACGAAGTTCAGTCTTTCAAAATTTCCCTCTCACTCCTTGACAACTGTGTTGGATAAATGCAACATTGACCAGGTTTGCTGATTATGTATGAATAATGGAGACTGTTATGTTCAAAAGAAACACATTTTGTCGATCTTCTGTATCTGTGGATCTTCTTAGTTTCTATAATGTCTGATGTAGCTGAAACATTTCTACTCTTCTGGCAGTAATAATGTGTGTGTATCAGCACAGAAATGTTTAGTTAAGAATTTCTAATATACAAGCATAAGCCTTAACAGCAAGTTTAAACATTTTTTAAAAAGCATGTTTGGTATAGCCCCCCCACCTCTACCCTAGATTTGGATGTCACTGCAAACCAAATACGTCTAACATTTCAAGCATTTGGATTTTATGGGGAAAGACATGAAGTGCCCCACTCAAATCTAGTTTTCTCTTTGGGGAAAAAAGTAAATTTGAAAAGCCTGAATTGAAACTAACATTTACATTAAACTTTGCACAGAAGTGATCAGTTCACCATAGACACCTACTTAACTGTCATTTCAGTATTTTTATCTGTTTTGTGCTATTTTCTGTATACCAAACTGGCTAACATGAACCCCAATTGATTTTGAAGATATATTTCTTCAAAAGGGGCCACACCACACCAAGGAGAAGAGAAAGAACATTCCCTGAAAAGGCAGTGATTTCATTTGTCCTACATCCTCATGCCTTTAATAGGATCGTAAAAATTGCTATATAAGCTCTACAATAGGTGAGAAGTGCATACCCTTCCTTTGCTGTGTCTTCCTTCTATATCTGTCTCTTACTAAGAGACAGAGAGTTTGCAATGCTGTTATTGAACTCTTAAAATTGTCTGCAAGTCATTGAGCCCCTAATACAAATGTGTCATCCGGGGACTCTGTCACAAGGATATGCACAGCCATACTATATATGCAAACAACCGTAAAATAGGCATGACTCCTGGGTGCTTCTTAGTGAAACCTTGAACTCCATCACAGATGATCTTTTATGAACTTCAGCATAAGCAATCATGGTGAAGGCAAGTCAGTGGTGTTGCTATGTGTTGAGAACACCAATTTGAGATGCCACTATTCTAAAGTCAGCTACAAAGACTCCTGACATTTTCAATTAGAATAAACATTTCTGAAGGGGCAGCTATATGGTATATTTATCATTTTTTACTGTTAATGCAGATCCAAAACTTTTTTTTTTTTTACCTGCAGATAAAAACTCTATTTTCATTTTATAATTGCAAGTTAAATAGTTTCTTTTCTTCCTGGGGCTGTACCTCTGTATCATCTATATGCTGCTATGGTGGATCTCATGCATTTTGTAAAGCCCATTTTCCAAGGCCACTCTTTGGCACAGAATTCAGTAATTATATGCGTTCACATGTAAACCTTCTTTGGATTCTGGAACTACTTTTTCATTTGTTGAAGTGCATTCTTTCATTTTCAAATTCAGAATCAACAACTTACTGACACCTTTATACTGGAAACAACTTGGAGTAGGAAAGGGTGTTTCTGCTTCTGATTTAATCTCAGACAATAATGTCTACATTCATGGCCAGCATTAAAGAGAAAGTAGATGATCCTGTCTCAGCTGTGGGATTTCTGCCCAGAAGTATCTCACAACTTGTAGGTATCTCTGTATTCTTTAAAGCAGGTGTTCTGATCATTCACCTAGGGAATGGAATACTCTAAACTGTCCAAACTCCATTGCTTTTACCATTTAAGATATGGAAAGGCCGAGGTGTGGAAATATACCGTAGATAAGGCTTTTAATGGTAAATATTTTGGAGTATTTTACCCACCTTCTACATCACACATCAACAACTAAATAAAATCACTAAGGCTGCTTTTCAGCAGTCAGCATTCTAGCAGAAGTCTGGCTTATGATTTCATTTGTTCTGTTTTTTTGAAATTGAACTTTTCAAGAAATCCTGATGATTTTGCTAAATGAGGCTTTTAGTGCAGAGGTCAGCAACTCATTCTAAACTGACAGATACAGATGGAGATTTTAAATGCAGTAGTTTGCTTGCCAGAATACTTTTTGAAAGTGGATATTGCATTCAAATATGTGGCAAGTCCAATGACAAAACTAACTGTTGAGTTACATTTATAAAGAGAAGGCACTGTTACAGCCCAAGTTATGGTCAGTAAACATATTGCTAAAGCATGAGAGCAGAATCAATAGTAAATAAAAGGCAGGGCGGGGGGCATAAATCCTCTGTAATCTTGAATGCTGTGTGGGAAGTCTGATGAGACTGTTAGTGTTGTGAACCTTAGCTGTCCTGTACAAACCTGCATAAGTTCGGTCTCTCAGTGACTCGGTTTCTCTCTTTCAGCTGTATTTAACTCAGTGTCTTATGAATGAATACTTCAACAAATGTGCTATATATTTTCATGCAAACAGCTGCCCTATGCTTCACTGATATAAAGTAGATAATGTGTTTTATCCTTTTCAGACACTAGATTATGTATTCTCCTTACATGGGCTTTTCTGAGAATCAGGTTTTGTCTTATGTAAGTAATTCTCTGGAGGATTTCACAACTGCAGCCAGCAGAAATAAAAAATAAAACCTACCATTAGGACAAAAATTATGTCTTTTGTTTGCACAAAAAATAATCAAATTAAGCACATGGCCACACAAACTACTATTTGAGTCTGTCCAGAAAAATGTCATGCTCTGTTTTGTCAAAAATAGGCCTTGCATCTCATGAAATTAGAAGAGAGAAAAAGGACAAGCAGCTCAGGTTAGACAGAGTCGGTAAATCACTCAAATTTTTAACTAAAGGAGTCTCAGACTCAGAGCTATAAACATTGTAAAATTAAGAAGCAGCAGAAGAGGAGAAAAAAAACCCTTGCTAAACAGATTGAATTCTCTGTGAAGAACATTTGGTAACAAATATAGCTACACCTCAAAACCATTTGAAAGCAAGACATTCAACTTCTGCCAAGAGAGAGAAGAGAATTTTGAGCATAGTTGGGACCGTTAGAGCACAACAGCAATTAATCCTGTTCATTCATTACAAAGTTATGGCTGGAAATAATAATTGCACTGAAACCAATGACTGCATGAGATGAATAGACAACATTCAGAAAGTAATGACTCTGTTTAGGTATGTTCCTGATTGCTTTTGGTCTGCAGAAGATAGGACTGAATTAAGTCATTTCTAGCCTTCTGTCTTATTACCCAGGTAGGTCTATTTGTATAAATTCACACCAGAGGTTCACATAGCGTATCACTCTTGTGCAAACTCAACTTAAACTGCTGTAACTAATAAGATTTACTTACCACCTTCCAAGATGTAGGGATATGAGAGATCCATGGTAGAAGGTACCTTCATTCTATATAAAGCTTAAAAGAGTGCAGAAAAAAAAATCATACAGGGCTCATTGCGTTACAAGGATCATTATATTTTCTCAAAATCCGGTAGTTATTGCTTGGCATCTCTTCAGACTTCTTTATCAGCGTAGAGATTCTGCTTCAGTTCTGTTCATCTTCACTACAACCCAGATTTTTTACCATCACCACGTGTACCATTACGTTCCTGCTTTAGACATTCCCTTCTGTGGAAACTCTTCTCGTTTCCATTCAGCACTTCAGTTCTCTGCCTTGCTTCTGAAAACCTTCATCTTACTAATGTAAACTGCTACAATTCTTTAATTTAGCAACTTTTAGGTGATTTACACCACTAACTAGCCTGAACCCAAGGCCCAAGCCTAGATCTCTTCTTGTGCCCTGATATATAGACCTAGGTGGAACTGAAGCCAGCTTCTGCAAGGTTTGGCTTCACCACTGGCATTAAGATTGCTATTTAAAAATTGGTGTTACCAGACCCTGTCAACATTTCCTCAGATTTAGCTGTTCTGAATATTTTGCTTTTCACCTGATTCTTTTATTTTCCTAGTTAAAAACGTGCCTCGCTCACTTTTCCGTGCATGCATTCTTCATAAAATACCACAAAAAGAAGGGAAGACTATTAGGTTCTTCCAAGAAACTTTAAATTTCTGTGCAAGAAAGAGACCAAAAAAACCGTTTCTTTTTTTCTAAGATGATGACTTAATGGTATTAATGGTTTTTCTGATTCTTCTGCTCCTCTTACCCCCTCATATGCAAAAACATGCAGAATTCATGAGTTGCGGTTCTTGTATAAAGAAGTTATAGTAGTAGTTTATCTTATTCTTCCACATTAAATGTTCTGACCATTTTTTTCCCTGCTGGTCTTTTGCTTTTTCCTGTACACCTTTGTTTCCTATTGTTGTAGGCAGCATAAGCCTCTTTGAAAAAAATCTTCTTTATAGAAACAAGAAATGAAGAATGAAGTCTGTTAGAAATTCCTGTGAAGAATAAATGCTAGCCTGATGTTTCCAAAAGAAACTAGCCATTTTGAAAATTTTTGGAAGGTGTACAAGCAATGTATTCTAGAGATGAGAGAATCGTGCACCATTTTTGAAAGCCATTTCATCATAGAATAGATCAGATTAAGGGAGTATGATGAGATTGATGCAACAGTAAACCTTTCATTGTAAGAGGAAACTGACAAATAACACGGTTGCTTCAGATCTCTGTTAAAAATTTGGGTGACCAAATAATGCCTTGCAGAGAAATTCCCAGTCAGCTGTAGTTCTTACAAATACAGCTGATTAAGATTCCTCTTTCAATTCCCAGAGCAACTGAAATAATCAAGACATAGCTGTGGTATTCTCTGTCTTTGTGGCTTTTCAGGAGAATATTAATATTTATATTTTCTTGTAAAAACATTTTGCTTGGCTCAATGCATCAGCATTACTTTGGATACCCATTGTCCTAACATCGATCCTTTTGTTTCAATTGTCTGTTCCCCTGTAGTCCATTTCCAGAAGCCTTCTGCGTTGTGAATCGTCCTTTCGTGGATGTCTGTGATAAAACATACCATAATATTGTCAGAATGTTCAAACATAATTGTTATTTCAAGTGTCAATGGCTATTTTCCCAGCAAATGATTTTTTGAAAATTTGAAGTATTAAAAGTATATGAACACTGAAGTCAGTAACCCGCATCTGAATTTTGATTTTTTAGTAGGAACCATGTCATAAATCAAAATTAAGAGACATTGTAATTACCAATGGATGTGCTTTTCCAAGGTGCTATCACATTTGGAACAGTTTCTTTCCTTCCGCCCACTCCCCCTTTTTCTTAGAACTCTTTTTTGGAAAAAATATTTAATATTCCACATCTCAAGAGCAGGCTGACAAAACTTAAAATGTGTTTTCTTTGGTTACAGTAAAGGACGAAATTATTTTTTTGCGATGGCATTGATATGAAGTTTGTTTTAAAACGTGAAAGATCCTCTTAGACTCCTGAAAACTGGTATTAAAATTTATTGTTAGATATTGCTGATTGTGATTGAAAATCGCTTCATTAAATTACGGTACAGAGAGATGAAGGACATCTTGCAGCAATGAAAATGGTTGCAAATTTAATTAAAACATTAAATTATTGTTGGAATAAAGGTCATAATCATAAAATGTAATTGAAGTGAGTACATTAGCATGTACCCTAAGGTATCCTTTCTATTTCAAAATATATATTACATATTTGACATTTAAAGAGGAAATAGGTACCATTTTATCTGGATGGATGAACTACGATGGTAAGAATTGTTATACATAATACAATTTAAGAGCCCAATTTTTCAAAAAATCATTTGCTCCTTGCATAGGTGCAACACACTATTTTTATGTCTCTGACTGAGAAAATTCACCTTCTTATTTATTGCGCATCATGGACCTGCACAAAGAGGAGGACATTGTATAGTATACTAAGGCTTTATCTCTATGGCAAAAGTATAACTTACACCACTGACTTCGAAGAGTGTTCTTGTCAGACTCTTGTTACGTTTATGATGGTGTGTACCATTTATCGCTGCATTTTCTCTCCCTTACAGCTGATTAGGGAGGCAAACAGTGCATAGTAATAGAAGTAGAAGGTGCAAGAACATATATCCATAAGACTGTTGTTGAAAGTGTACTGATAATGCTGTTACAGGACTGCTGTCACCTCACGTCCTGAGGATTTATTTTTGGAAACAGAAAATACACCAGAATTGAGTAAACCTTATTCTTAATGATTTCCCCTAAATACTGAGCAATATTCCCTGAATTCAGATGAAGTATTTTAAAATATTCTGCATCCCTTTCACTTTCTGCCTTTCCTAATATATCTTTTTAAAAAGGGAGAGGGTGCTGTTTGAAATATCTCAGAGGGGAAAATCAGGTTGAGTATATTTAGAAAATTTATATATTTATATATTTTAATATATATCTTTATATATATATTTGGAAAGAAAGGCAGGAAAGCCAAGCTGGATTTTAGCAGCAGTTATGCTGATAAATTAATGCCGCAGATTGAAATGTTTAATTATGTGACCATTGAATCACTTAATTTGTGTAGCTGTCTCTACATTTAAGAACAGAAATTAGAAGCAGGTAGAGTAAAAGGCATTTTACTGAATAAAAGTGCTGCATTATAAATACTGCATTACAAATATGTGTGCACATGTATCTGTTTATTCAGTACAATAGATTTTCATTTGCTAAAAGGATTATCAATTTATTCATCAAAATGCCTTAAGTATGCATCTCATTCGTACCCTAAAACGTACCCATGAGAATATGAACATATGCATACAGACTGTGAAAGTAATACATGTTGCCGAGTGAGAGGGTTAAGCAGAAGGAAGGAGAGAAGCTCTTAGTTCTTACTCTACTTCCATTGTTGATTCTGTTGAGAATTTTTCTGAAAGCCTAAGATGGAAGTTTCCCCAATTATGAGCTATCAGCCATTTAGGAAACATTGATGAGCGCATCGTCAGTCTAGAGAAAAGCCAAACATACAGTCCAGGTATTGGCAAATGCTGGAGAAGTGTCAAACAAAGAAGCCTCTTCCTCACAAAGCAAGCGAGGTGGCAATTATTGTTTGCTGGGTCTTCCACAGCCCTGAGTCAAGTCTTATGACGTGGGTCAGCGTGAGTGCTTTTGGTGCACAGTATCAGCTATGAGGTCATTCAATACATGCCCAGTTTCCTAACTCAGTGCACTTCTCTTCTTTTCCTAACAAGTGCTAGGTGTGTAAGGGTCAGTGGCGTATTAGCTGGGTCTTCAAGGTGAGTCGTTTAAAATCTCGTTTTCCAATGAGGAAGGGCATGTCTGCCATTGTACCACAGCTTTTGCTTGCCAATCTAATCTTAAAGCTCAAGAGATACAGATTTGAATAACATTTGAGGCGGCATCTTCTGCATTAGGATCTCCAAGAACTCTGGTATATAAGTGAAATCTGGAATCTGTCTGTTTTGGCAAACATATGTTCTCGGCAAACACTTAAGCGAGTCAGTAGTAACTCTCCCTGATAATGTCACAGACATTATTTAAGTAGGGAGTTCTGACCTATGGCCTTGATTACTAGTCTAAATTCATCCACATGATCTGAAAGGTAATACGAAGCACTCAGGATGGAGACCATTGTATGATATTTGTACAGTTTATCCTCCAGTAGTGTGTTTTCAATAGCCAGCTAATGTTATTACTTTATTTCTCCTCCCTTAAATGAACCATTAAAAAAAAAAAAAAAAAGAAATTAAAGAACCTTGTTAGAAGATGAGTCTTGCTTTTTGTAATTTCAAAGGCAGTCATCATGAATTATTTAATACCACTTTTTCCACTTTAAAAGCTGAAATAAATAGATAAAGTGGATTATATTCTTTACTATTTGAAACATCAGAAAGAAATAAAATGGGAAAATTAATATTTGACACTTGTGTCCACTAATGAAATTTGGAGGGATATACAGTTTATTGATAAGGCATTTCTGAAGACCTCTATAGAGCTGCGGTCTGAGCCACGACACTATAGTGAAGAAGTGAAGGAAAAAATATACATATATCAAATGAAAAAGAAGAAACATTTAAAATCTCGTTTTCTCGTTGAAAAAGCAGAAACATTTAAATCACAGAAGACCAAAATGGCAGTGGGTGACTACAGTAATTTCAGGGAATAAGAAGAAAAAGAAAAAAAGTGCATCAGAGACAGTTATGTGTACTGTAAAAACTAAACTAAACTTGAAACCAAGATTAAGCCATAGTCTACATTACTGCTGCTCAAATAAGCAGAAGAATTTCTATTTGATAAATGTGATTCTTTTCCTTCTGCTTCCCAGCACCCTAAATCTGTTTATTACCATTTATCAAATAACACAAATAGAGGTATTCTAGAACAGATAATACATGAAACGAAGGAAAAAATGTGTAGGTTTTGTTTGCTTGTTCATTGTCCAGTTACTGACAAAATCTAAATGTAGTTTATTGCTAAGTGAGTGAAGGTTGTCCTTAATGACGGCAACGAAAGTTACTTTTCTATTATAAGCTGTTTGGTTTTATACCTTTTCTGTCTATTGTCTCTGAATCAATCAATGTAAGAGCATGCTTGTGGAAATCAGAACGGTCTCCTGGGAACTGCTGAAACAAATTAACAAAACTTAGGGAGATTTAGAGTTTAGAGGTGAGCAAAAAAAAGAATTCAAAATTCCTGTGACTTGCTTCAGTGTGGAAAAAAAATTCTTGGGCTTGAAACGGTTTAGGAAAAAAATGAAGCATGATGGGTCTCCTGAACTGTTTATTTTTGATCCCTCTTGTGGGGTTCTTATCTGTGGCAGTTTTTTATTCTACTAGAAAAATATGCAGTTTAAGAGTTTTCTATTTTGAACTAGTGACATAATTCTGTGCCATTTGATGTTAGGTAAATGGCTCACAGTACATAACCAGTTGCCAAATCCAGCCAGTTGTTATGACATTAGGCCAATTTCTTGAATTTGAAATGCACATCATCCTTAATTACAGAACACCTAACTTGCACTTCATTCATATGAGCTTGAGGAATAAAAGCAGTGCCAGGTCCTTTGTCTAATCAGGAGAGCTGAAAAGCATGAAGAAAAATTACTAAGAGAGGTAAAAGATGTAAAGACTGTCAAAACAGAAAGACAGCTAAACTTTTGCTTGTTTGTAAGTACTTCATAAAGCTGCTCAGAACTCACATGAAGGCTGTAGTATCAAATGAGCTATTAGTGAATGAAAACAGAGAAGGAAAAGGAGAAAGCCAGTAGCACAGAGGGAAAGCGAGACAGTGCAGTTGTTTCAGTGGGGGTTCAGTGAATTGCCTGGTTAAATTTTAGGAAAAACCTTGCAAGATTGCAGTGAAGCGTTTAATGGAATGCAGAGAGTTTTGAATGCTGGCAAAGAAAAAATCAGAATACCTTGAATAGCAATGTCATTATCTCAGAATTTGCTGTGATTAAAATTTTTCCAAGCTTTTTATTTTCCCTTTTTCATCAGTGGCGTTTTCCCCTTCCGACTGATCATTCATTTTCAGTCTGCTGTTAAACAGCTTTATCAAATGAAGGCTGTGTGGCTATGTAATGAGAATGTATCCAATAAAAATGCTTTCAATTACATTTTAAAACTGCAAAATACCAAATTACTGCTGTATGAGGATACTCCATTGAAAACTTGAAGATTACAAAGAGAGGTCATTATGTTTCTCTACTTCATGACTTTGTAGTATAATAGCATAGCGTCACCTTAAACGTGATTCATGGAAAGTGTTACAGTGAACAAACTGATTTTTCATTTCTAGGGCCCTACAATCAATGGAACAGTTCATACAAAGTAAGAAACAGTGTAAACTTTTATCTCTTTATTTCAATTGCTCCTAGAACTTTTAGATTATAAAATAATAATTCAAAAAATGCGATCCAGTTCTCACTATATCTGTGATTTATTTAATTTGTATGTTTCTCCTCATTGCAGTTATATTCATAAGTGCTAGTTTCTTTCATCTTTTGGTTCTCATTCACTAGCAAACATTGGGTTGATAGAGAAGTGATTGAGTTACAGGAGATCCGAGTTTAGCTCTTTATTTTATAATTCGCATGATAGCTTTGAGAAATTATTATTCTAATGTAGTGAAGTTCCATTTGCAAAAGACATTTAGATACTTACAAAGCAGTGGGGCAAAAGTGCTAAATCTTGGTGTTAGAAATCTTACCCAAATCTCCCTGTAGTCAAGTTCCCAATTTATGAACTCACTTTTTCTTAACTACTGGGATTAGAGATTTTTCAAGAAGGACTTGTCTAGCACAAATCACAGTGGCACACATACTGAGGCGTAGGACCACTAATGTAGAACAATAATAGGCTGAAAATCTTGCAGGATGTTTTTTATTATTTCTAAAAATTATGTCATAGATTTTTAAAAAATCTTCCCAAACAATTCTATACTGTTGGAAGATTGTGGATTGGATGAAACCATGTTTAAACTGTGTGCTACATAGCCATCATATTCCTGTTCAGTGTAGAAAGTACTTTGTCAATTTTCGGTAGAAATATCAGTCATTGGTCATAACACAAGCTTCAGGCAAAACTGTAATCTGATAAATTTTCCTTGCCTGAATTTCAGAAGTGGGTGACTAACACATTGTTTTATGCACACCAGAGACATTCATACACACTGTAGCATGATCCTTTGTATAAATGAAGTTTATTCTGGATTTAGGTTGTGCAGTGAATAGATACCTGCAATAGCAAGCAGAAAACCTCTCTCTTATTTGATTGCTGTCAAGTTTACAAGAATTAGGTTGTATGTACGTTCCTTATAAATAAAGATTTATCAGAAAACCCCAAACCCCAAACCTTTCCATTCAGCATTAATTTTACGTACTTAACTACTGAATACCACATACCAGTTAATAAAGTTGCTCAGGCCAACACAACTGAATAGTTGCATTTTCTACATGCTGCTAGAATGACCTCTACGTAGAGCCTACAATAGGTGTATCTAAACTAGCAGTTTAACACTTTGCACTAGCTCTTTTTAGGTGTTAAATCCACTTGCTTTTATAGTTCGTGTGCACTAGAATATAGATGGGTACACTTAAAGCTATTTCCTTCCCAATGAATTGAAGGTGGAAGTCCTGTTCTGCAGCATCATGTAGAGCACCCCCGTCACAGGGTGCACGTAAGGTCCTCCAGCAGTTTGTTCCCTCGGCATGAGTGGGGCCCTGTTAGTAATGAAAGGCTTGTGTTGCGTACTAGGTTCAGATCGTCGGTGAGCGTTCAAGAGAAGCAACCAAGTGAATTTCATTGCCAGTAAATCCGCATTATGATTATGCTTCCAAAATGGAGCACCAGACCAAACTCCAGACTCTCCCATCTTTGCACCACTTGGTAAAGTGCGTGCACCAAATAAAGGACCAGCAGGATTCATCCTTAAGTGAATTCAGATCTCTTCACAGTAGGCAGGTCACTTACAAAGCTCTGTACTTTCAGTTTGTGGTTGGAGTAGGTACCACAGAGCCTGATTACTCCAGCATCACACGCAGATGGAGGGAATTTCACCTTTCAAGCATCAGCTTAATGTGATTTTCAAGAGCATATTTTACTTTT
>NW_009647006.1:303971-305011 GCF_000708025.1 Charadrius vociferus | reverse complement strand
GGTTTACCAGAATTAAATTAACTTTTAAGAGTAAATCTGTTTCCCTCTATGTTTTACAGATTGTGCATTCTTACAGTTCGGAATTTAAAGGGAGATTAAAAGGAATGATTTTTAAATATGTTTGTTGTTTGCTGGGGGAGCAAAGCAGAGAGAAACTCACTTTGAACAAATGGTTTCCTGTGTTCGTTCCTAACTGCTTCTTTATTATTTTTATACCTTGTTCTTGACACCTGTGCCTTTCCTGCCTTGAAACCATCTCTGCCTTAAAACATTGCTAATAAGTCGCTCTAGTCAGACCTATGCATACATTCATATCCATGCTAGACCTCCTAAGATTAGAACGTGTAGTTATAAATCTGTGTTATTTGTACCAGGGACAGTATGCCTCTCTTTCAGGCTGTGTAGGGTAAAAAAGTCAGGTAGTGGGGCCTCGGGTAACTGGACTGCTTACACACCTTCCAAATGGTGTTGCTGTAGCAATTACTGTTCTGGACTGCAGTAAAAATATAACATGATACTTAGATTCCAATCAGTTTTTACTTCTGTAATTCTTTATTTGTATTAGGCATTAAGAATTGTAGTATAATGACTTTGATTTTTGTTGTTCATTGAGCAGCACAGCTTTCAGCTGTGATAACATAAACATCTGTTCTTTTTCTGGTGCTAATGTAGAAGGCAACATAGATACCTAGAAATTTACAATATGATAATTGCATATTAATTATTAGCAACTTACTTTCTAACACAGGGGGTTTCTTGGTGGTGTGATAGAGTGGAACCACAAAATAAGAGAAAAATTTAGGTTGGCTGTCAGCAGGTCATGTAGTCCAACCTCACGCTCAGAGCAGAGCCAGCTAGATCAGTTTGCTCAAACAACTGGCTTTGAATTGTTCTAAAAGCAGGGTTGGTTTTTTCCTTATTTTTCCACCTGTAATATGCTCCTAATGTAAATAGAAACCGGTTTGCCCCATGAATTTCATCGCTATCACATTTTTTATGTTTGCCATCAGTGAAAAACCCGAAAGATACATATCCTGCTG
>NW_009647006.1:250254-303960 GCF_000708025.1 Charadrius vociferus | reverse complement strand
CTGCTGAAAACAGATTGAAGAACCCAAAATAAAAAAGTCAAATAGGCAACAACTAGATTCAAATAGGGACAGGAGAACACCGCAGAAAGGATTGGAAGGGCTAGAAGCAGGAAGAATGGTTAGGGAAGACACGCACACACAAACTTATTTAAAAGGAGAGGCAAGCCTCAGGCCCTAATCACCACCTACATGCCTATATATTTCCCAGAAAATCTACATGTGTTTGCAGCAAAATTGGAGTCCGGTTTGATGAAAGAAAAACATTTTTTTAGAAGAAACTTTGAGCAGCATTGAATTTCAGCAGAAATTACAAGAGGAAATACATTTCTTTAAGAAGAAAATATTAAACTTACTCTAAAATAGATAATATATAGTGAATATATTAATAATATTTCATATACAATCTTTTATATTACATTTATATGCCTATGTGTATGAGCAGGGTGTGCTACACTTCTCCTACAAATTCATGATCTCAAATTTTCTTATACAATTTCCAGTCTTAGAAGTGGACATTTTGCTGTGTAGAAGAAAAAAATTGACTATAATTTGTTGGGGTTTTTTCCCATTTGTCCATCCAAAATATTTCATCTATTAATATTGCTGTAACATTCAGAATATTAGCTTATTACAATTACCCCATTATCTTATGAAACATTTTTGTTCAGGAACCGTAGCTCTATACTTTGAAACAACATTGTGGGAACTATTATTTTGATATGTAAATGTACCTGCAAGCATAATTTTAACTTAATTTAGAAAACTGAACTGAAAACATGCTTTGACTTATACTAGCTTTTAAGTGCTTATGAATGCTATCTTTTTCGTAATGCCATGTAATCTGAAAAAAATAGATTTCTACTGTGTGCAAGACACTAAATTTTCCAGGACATCAGTGATATTTCCATATTCAGCTACATAAAACTATTGCTTGAATTTTCTCCCATAAAAAAGAATCTTTTTCTGAAAGCAGAGCTTGTAACCTTATGATCGTAGTAATTTGTTTTATTAGAAATAAGAAAATTACAAACAAAAGAAAAATTATGTGCTACATACTGGAAAAAAAGTACAGCTTTTTTCAAAGCATGTACCGTAACTTTAAAAAAAAAAAAGTAAGTAGGCTAAAGATATTTTGGGGTTTGTTTTTAAGTAATACATTTTGGATCCTTCCAGTTTTCACTTAGGTTTTAGAAAATCCTTAAATCATGCGTCCACCGTACCTTTTTAAATTAGGCATCTACAGAGGTTTCCTTTGAGAATTAATATTGTTATTCATATGAATTCAGATTTTGGATATATAAGAAAAGATAAATTGGGAGAGTTTGCAACACAGGAAATATTATGGACCTAGACAGATAACAGTTTTACTCCCTATAAAAAGCCTTTTATGCTTTAAATATTTGGCAGTTTCCCAGTAGTGGAAATAGAAATGCTACAATAACCTATTAGAATGGGATTTGAAATTGAAAACAGGGAATAATGGAAATTTTGTAAGCCAGTGTGCCAAAGCAGTAAGGAAATAGTACATGTGCAAAGATACTTGCAATTATAAGTACAAACCAAGTAAAAATATGCGTGATTGCTACGACCTTCAATTCATTACATTACTAATTACCTTCATATTTCTCAGTATAAAATAACCGTGTTTTATTTATGCACAAATGCATCTGAAGTTTGGATAAACACTCATGAATAAATTAGAAACCCAATGAAAACCAGAATTCATGAGAAAAGCATTGACAAAAGAGTTTATTTTAGCTTTGAGAGCGTTTTTTTTTTGCCACCTAGCATGTTTTAAATAATATTTGATTATAGCGATTATAACTTTTTACATAAAGCAATAATTTGACTGCCAATTGCACGGAAGAGAGAATGGAAACCTAGCAACACGGCAATTCCTATTATTATAGATGAACCCTTGTAAAACATATAATCTGTTTGAAAACTTTGCATTTAGTATTTGATGAAAGCTGTAATTCAATTCAGTGACAGAAGGAGTCCTTAAGTCCTCAACATCTGTGGTCAAGAGAGGAGTTGCGGGTGTGTATGTGCACCTCATGGATCAAACCCGTTATTTCTGAAGGATTTGGTGGGGGTTTTGTGAATTCTTTTCTTAAATGATCCTGAATTTGAAGTCTTTACACTATCCCATCACATTGTGAGGTACGTCGCATCCCAAAGCAATCCTCGCAAGGAAACGTGGACGGGGAAAGATAAGCAGCAGAGGTGGTTCTCTGCCAATAGAGAAGTCTACAGCATATGAAAGGATGGATCTATGGTACAAAATTTCAGACATTTTATGTATATATATATATATTATTTTTCTTTCTTCCTTCATTTGATTATTAAAAAGTCCCACAGTTTGCCATCATAAAAGAGATCTTTCTAGCATAAAGAAGAGATACTTTTTGGTGTAATTAACAGGGCCAAGAATTATCTAGCAAAGTTACAAAAATTAATGAGTAATAAAGAAAATTTTTTGTCCCACTAACATTTTCCTTTCAAACTCAGTTCAGATTTAAGCACTTTTGTACAACTGTTGTGTGCCATGAGACAGTTACTAATGCTATTAAAATCAAGAAGCTTCCTCATACGCATAGGGTTAAATGTGCTCAGCCAGGTTCTCATATAAGAAAATAAAACAAGGTCTGCATATCATTGTATGTTTATAAAATAGAACTTGTGAAATATGGTTTCTGATATTCAGTTTCTGTTATTTGTGTATTGAGGAAGATGTTAGCAACAAAAAAAAAAACCATTTTTTCAGGAAAAGTAAAATTAAAAACATAAAAAGAGGCCTGTACTGTCCAGTTGGAATAGACCAGATAAAGATGCCGAGGAAGACAAACTCGGTGTGGTTTTGTCCATCCTGCCTTTTGAGCGTGAGCCCTTCTGTCTTGTGGGAGCTGAGGGCTGCTGCAAATTACCTGCCTGTGCTGAGGATCTCGGGGACAGACGCACTGCCCAGCCAGGCAAGGCTGGTGAGGGGACACTTCCCATCGGATTTGCTTCCTGGCTTCTTCTCTGGAAGCTGTCCAGCCAGTTTATTTGGGGGCCTTGAATAACATTTTCCCAGAATCGCACGGAGGTTTTGCTTTTGAGGAAACCAAGTTACTGTAGGGCAAGCGTACACAATAAGGGGACCAAGGATATAGATGCTGTTTGACAGCAAAGACAGACTCTCTGAGACAAACTGCTTACAATTGGTCTACTATATTCGGTATCTGAGTGCCCACTGCCTCTGAGTTACCAAGTAAAAGTCACTTTTCATAATAAATCTTCTCAAACGCATAGGACAGCAAATGTTACATACTCACAGCTGGCCTAATAAGCAAAATGCTAAACAATGTAAAAGAAATATTGTTGGTGACTTGGACTGGGTTTTGGACTTGGTAGTCTCCTTTCTGATGTTAGCATTCTGTAACTGTTTAATCGGACAGTAACTCGTCCTGCCCGACTGCTACTTTCCTCGCTTTCGGTAGCCATTATCTGTGCCCTTCATTGTGGAGCTGCAGTTCTCTTCGGTAGATGTCCATTGGGGCTGACAACCTCATAAACCCGAAGCAAAGGTCTTTTGAGACAAAATTGTGTGTTACGGTCACACATTCTCATCATAGCTGTGTTTGGTGTCATTTTCTAGGGGAGCTGGCATCTTCTGGGACACTAAATAATACTTTTGTTCAGCCTTATCCATATCTCTTATATTTCTGCAAATCCTCCGTGACTCTGACATCCGCTTCTACTCAGTGCCAGTAATCTTGTTTTCATTTTTCAGTTAAATAAAATGTCAGCAGGTGTCAACCCATGCTTCGCTGGTGCCATCTTATAATTTTGCAGAGCTAAATACAGATTGGTGTCTCATTCCGCTGCCACCTTTATAAGGCACTTGATTATTTTGACACCATTTTCTACCAGCCTATTGGGAAAGGGGATAACAAACTAGAGGTCCCATGTCTAAACCCGTATTTCACATCAAACTGCGTCTTAAACAGTGTGCCGCAGACAGACATTACTCTGTCTGATACGTCTAGTGAAAACAGATTTGATGTGCATGATCATCTGTTTAACTGTACTTTCCTTTTCTAAGTCTACGTCAAAGGAATTGGGATAAGAGTTTAGAGCAAATATATATACGTTCCCATTAATCGTAAGCAAATCTCTGTGTTAGGCATTTGGTTTTGCTGTGTCAGCAGCGTGGATTTTCTTTGTGAATTTGGCCTTCATTTTTGGCATATGCAGTAGGCCTTGACAGCTTCCTCAATATCCTTGGCCAGCTGAGCCCTTGGTATAAATTATCTCTAGCTCTCCTCTTGAAGTTTTTCCATTCTCAAATGTCTTTTTTGTACCACTATTATGTTTTCAAGCCGCCTTAGGAATCATTGTTCTTTAAGCACAGTTCTCTCTTCCCTCCAGAGGAAGTGAGAGCTTCCTATTGATTAACTCTATAGGCTGGAAAATTACTCTTCTGTCCTCTCTGTGCTAATAACCTAAATTGCTTTCTGCAGGATATCATCCTGGAAGTATAGCTTCAACATCTATTGTCTATCTTTTGGATAAGACCAGACAAGAATTTTAAATTAGAGTGATTTTCTCACTCTGAACTCGCCCTGGCATAGTGCCACCGAATGCCTTTGGGAAGTCTGTCTGAAATCCTTAAATCTCTTCCAGATTTCTATTCATTTTGTAAATCATGTTTGTAAATGGAAAACAAAAACGAATGATGCAAACAACAAAAGCCCCTCTCTGTTTTGAAGTGGTGGTTGTGAGGCACCTTTTGGCAATGGCAGCAGGTGAAATCCGTGTAAGGACAGATGTTAGACTTTGTACATCAAGCCAAGTCCCGATCCTCACTCTGAGTGTATTAAAATTCATTTGACATAACAGTCACGGTATTTAAGCCAGTGGTCTCCATTTTTGATCATATTGTTGTGTCCTGATTACTTCCTGAAGGTGCCTAACAGCAGCTTCATCTTGTACCTACTGTCACAGTATTTGAAATCTAACTATGATTCTGTTCTTCCAGCTTTTTAAAATTAACATCTCGTCTTCAAAGGACATTTTTACTAAGGTTTGACAAAAAAAAAAAAAAAAAAGGCACATATGTCCCACTAATTTACCATTCATAAAATCTTTACACCCTTTATCCAGAAAAGTAGGCATTCTAGTTGTGGCCTTAAACATCAGTAAAATCTACTTATGCTTTTATCACCTTTAAAATTACAGTTTTGAATCTTTTAAAGCTGCTAAGAGATTGGTTCATGTTATTATTTTTTTTAATCAGACCAAAATGTGACTCATACAGCCATCAATACTTTCTGTGGCAGTGTTCCAGGTCAAGCAGGATTCTGGGCTAAACTGAAAACATAAAAAGTAGACTTTGAATGTAGCCTGAAGTTTCATTAAAACGTAAACTAGAAGAACAAACTTATTTAAAGTAGAAACTATCAATATGAGCAGAATAGAAATAAGCATGAGTTTATAAAGAAATCTCCAACTTCACATTTTTAAACTTGCAGAGGGAATGTGCGTAAATACGAGCTGCCGCTTGCCAGAGTCCTAATTCTAATGTGTCTAGGATGGAAGAATATTTATTTTGTCTATTTATTTATTTCTCATTCAGTTATGTTGATTAATATGTAGTGTCTGTGTGTGTATGCGTAACTATACATTTACTGATATAAGTATATAACAGTCTTCCTGTCACAGGACAATGCAAAAGTTTTCTTTTAACTGTTCTGGCTTTGAGGAGTTTGTACACAAGCGGTGATTGATAGGTAACCCCAGCGGCTTTTTATTTTAACTAATGTAAGGAAAAAGAACAGGGCTTGAAGTTCCTGCTGCAAAGCAGTTAAATGGTTTTACCGGACTTTTTTCAATGGGCACAGTTTTGTAATAGAATTTGCCCTAGGAGTCAATATGAGGATACTGTAAGTGGACATTGTTTCTTTCTTCTCAGGAATACTAGCGGAAACATAACAGAAGGTGTAGCTGATCTGATTTCACATTCCCTGGGGTGCTGAGATGCCTTCTATTGTTTGTAAGTGTTTGGTTTCACTGCTGAAGGTCGGTAATGCCTGCTTTGTGACTTGAGCCACAGTGTATAACTAAGCTACCAGATGGTGTTATTACAGGAAAGAATCAGAGACTACGGAACTTGGGAATCTGCATTTTCATATGTTACACATTGCTCCGAAGACCACTGTAGTTAAAACTGAAGAAACAATACTGAAAAATAAAGAAATAACTATTAACAGGCCTGCTTAGCTAGATTTTACCATTGTGCAAATCACAAATATCTCTCAGTATTTTTGCTTACCTGGTTTCTTTGTAGTAAATATATCACAGAAGAACAGGAGAAGACAGCTTGTTCCAGCTTTGGTGGGCGGTTATAAGCTTTCCTGTCAAGAGCAGGCCAGCTGATAACTTAGATAACTAAACTTTCAGAGGGAGACTGGACTCACTTTTAGCTCTGAAATCTGTTCTTTTTATTTCAGACTTGAAGAAGGACTTGTCTAATTTTTTCAATTATATTATCTGGTCTAATGGATGTTACCTTCATCTACAAGCTTTGTTTCTCCTACATCCTTTAGACCAGTATAGCTACAGTGAAGCAAGTTTGGAGGAACAACTAAACCGATAATGTTAACAATGTAGGATATGATCTCTTTTTTTCTTGTTCTGCTCTCATTATAATAACAGCCTCTGTAATTTTGCTTGTGAGATTCTAAAATGAATTAAACACCTGTGTAACTCTTCAAATGCAGACCCTGGCTTGCTCAACAGTGCTTGATATAAGTATGTCTAATGTTTAAGTATGTTATAAGCTGATTTTAACAAGTAATAAGTAGTTCTTTATATGAGTATTTAAGTGGAAAGCTAGTTCAGATATCTAACATTCTGTATCTTTATTCATATATGAATTCAGTGACAGTATTCAAATGAATAACGATTTGCCACTTGAATAAGAGTTGTAAAATTAAGCCTAACTGTTCTCTTCCTTGTGTATTTTGTTAGCTGACAATTTATCTTTTACCAATCTCCCTTCCAAAAAACATTATGAAGACCAAGCTACTTTTAAGGCTCCTTTTTGCCACACCATTACTCTCTCATTTACCACTGCGAGATCCGTGAGGATGCTCATAACCACTGAGAATGTAATTTTGGTCATCTAGTTGAATTTTCCATCAATTTTCCATTGTCTCCCACGTGCTTCCTCTTCTATTCGGGAAAATTACTCTTTAATGATCCACAGAGCATATTCTTCCTCTGAATTGTCTTAAAAACAACAGCGTAATTGAGAAGATCGGAAATAATGCCTCTGGGGCCATATCCTATGTTATCAAATGTCATGTATTAACTATATGACAAATGTAGTATAAATTGATGAAGAAACTAAGAAACGAGGCTGGCATTTTTCTTCCTTGAGCTGTGTCTTTACTGTCTTTAAACAGTACTCTTATGATCAGATTCCTTAATCTCCTGTAGTCTAAGCTGTGCAAGTCAAACCTTCAAATGGAGGTGGAGGAAGTCCTCTGGAGTCCAAATGTATTTGTCATGTTAGCATATTGCCAGGCAGGTTTGTGCAGTTTTCTGACAGTCTGTCTATGAAAGACGATAGAGCTGACTAGGTAATACGTTTATGTCCACATCAAAGTCCAGTACTTCAGGACAGTGTAAATGTAGTAGTGTTATCTGGAAACCTAATAATCAGGTGGATTATTGAATTGTTTATGATCATGTCTTGTGTTTTATGATTACGGAGATGTGTCTATCTCTGTCATGCAAGATTTATTACCAAGAGAATTCCAAAGTTCTAGCTGGTGAATAACCTACTCTCCTGAGCAAAAAAAAAACCAGAAGAAATAATAAAAGAGTGTGTCAGCTCACTTAATACACTTCTTTCCTCTGTTGGGTCTTGGTGATGGAAAATTTTAAAGGAAGATTCCACCTTCTGAATTAATCCAGGAAGGATTGGTCATAGGTGTGGCTTAGGTCACATTAACACAATGTAAGTGAGGACAGGCGTATGTAAGAAGTGAAAAATGCATAAATATTTTGTCTTGGAATAAAAGTAACTACTATCACAACAGCAGGCAGAAGACAGTTGCCTTTGGATGAGTAAACTACAGTGATTGTGCTATTAATGGAACTGAGCATCTACTCCAGCTTCTTCCTATTCTCAGACATCAAAGAAGTCAAAACACTATGGTAAAAGTCTGGCTTAGATATAAAATCCTCTCAACACAGCAGGAAGCTCCCCTGGTATGATTCCCCTCCCTTATTCCCTTCTCGCTCGCACAAAAAAGAACAGCATTGTTTCTTAAATGGTTTATTTTTTTGATGTGCTGGAGAGATTCTTGATTTTATGTACAATTCATTGCAATTTAAGTCTGTGTGTCCTATTTTACTGTGCAAAAATCTGCTGTTCAGATGTGCTCAGTAGTGCTGGGAGAGCACAGGCTAGAGAGCTTTCTGCTGTACCCTGTGAGCTGGTTCTCTCTGTAATCCCTCTGCAACACTAGCCCAGGCTATACACTTGCTCACTTGGTGAGGCAGCATCAGTGTCACTTCCCAAAGATTGTGAGTAATGAATCACGAATAAAGTAGTCGTTTCACTGTGGTAGCGCTATGACAATCACGAGCCCTCACATCTGATTTCTGTCTGTGTTAAAACTATCCCAGGCTTAACCTGATACAATGACCAGTTCTAATGACTGCTCACCATATGCTGAGTTTAAAAGCAGTGAGGCCCTCGTAAGAGATTAAGTAAGTGTAATGTGTTTGGAGGATGCAAGATTAAACTAACATAAAAACTGAGCTCTCAGGTATAAGATCAGACCGTTGGCAGACAGCTTCTAAAGGTGCTGCTTCTTTCCTGAGATGTCATTTCAAATACGAATGCATTTAAAACAGAATGCACAAAGGCTTGCTGAAAAATAAATCAACCTTAAATTTTAGATCCGCGTGTGCTATATGCTTTTTCTGATAAATGAAACCTTCAGTGACGTATTTATACCTGCAGATGAAAATATATCCAACTTGTCATAAAATAATTAATGAATACCAAACACCATGTGCTCTGACTGGATAAAACTGATCTGCTGTCATGTGGATCCAAAAGATGGATTTTCACTGGCTTTTAGAAATGCGTAGCTTCCAAAACATTTGGGAATGCTTTTTCCTTTGCTCCTTTCAAGTTCAATTTTTTTGCGGCTGTGTTTGTTAATAGTCAGCTGCACAGACCCAGAAGCCGATTAAACACCGAGAGTCAGAGTTCTCCTTTTAGGATTTCTTAGCCAAGAATCAACAACGGAGAAAATCATTTGCATTGGTGTGATAGTCTACGAAACATCAGTTTGGTCCTTTGAATTTTGAAACACAAAGAGAGGATTTTAATTCACCTGCAAGGTCCTGTCCTTTGAGCTTGTTTAGGTAAATTGACTTTGTGTAATGAAATTTTCATTGCTTCTGGAAATAAGCAGAACAATATATTTCAAAAAGCATTTCCTACATGAGAATTGCTCCACATCTAGTTACAGGCTTTATCTATGAAACAGTATTACTAGCTAAGTAAACATCAGATAAACAGCTATAACATTTTTAAAGGGTATATCTTAAAGACTTATTGATAAATAATTCACAAATCTTTTAATTTTAGAGATAACATTTTATCCAAGATCACTAAGACTTAAGGTGGAAAAAAAATAAAAGCTGATACCTTTTTTTTGTTTTCATCTTGAAATTTTTAATTATATTGTTTATTATATATTTAATATTTACAGATATGTGCAGCAAATATAAATGGAGTTTACATTTCTGAGTAGTCCTGTGAAGTCAGTGTTAATTTTCACCTGCTAAAGTTTATCTAAAAGTATTTGACTCAATATAGAGGTATGCACAGGGAAAAATGGCACAAGCATCTCTTACCCAAATAAATCTGTCCCATATAAACTTATTCATCCTTTTCCTTTCCATAAAATCTGAGAAGTGATCACCGTTCCTGGGATATGGAAAGAGTACCCAGATAATTAGACTAGGCATAACAAGAGTAGATAGGATGATTTTTTTCCCCAGAAATATTAAATTTCCTGGCTTAAGAGTTTGTGTGATTGGTTGATTGCTTCTTGCTTATTAAAACAGATTTCTGTATAGTAGGAAGGATCATTACCTAAGTGGAAATCACAGTTTAGCAGGGTATGAGTTAAGCTGCAAAGCAGCGTGTACATCTGGGCTTCTCCTCTTCACGGGTAGCACCCCCTTAGTGGAGCCATTTCCTACTGGCAGCAGACCTCTCTGGGAATTATTCTACACATGCCAGAGAGGAGAAGAGAGAGGCAGATGGTGGTCCTTGAAGCAACATCATGTTTTATTTTTCTTGTTGTACAAATACTGTAGCATCTCACATTGAGCAAGATTAAGGGAGTGTATCAAGCACACCTGGGTTTTTTGTGTAGAGCTACTCTGGTGCTGTTGCTCTGGATCCCCGGTGAATAGATGCAACGGCCCCGAGGACTTGGAAACTGCAAAGCCCCGGTGATAATGAAATTCAGTGCTGCACAAAGCTCTGCCTCCTATTACACTTCTACTTATTAAAAAGAAAGAAAAAAAAAGGCCCCCACAAATGCCAGCCTCCAGCATGAAGTCTGAATCGTTAATGAGAAGCAGTAGATTCAGTTTCTCTTTAAGGCTGCAATAAATTTTGTGCTTAACTGTTGTACGTTGGGCTAATGCACGCACAGTGGTCTGTTTATTACTATCTGGGTCACAGAGCTGATTTTCCCTGGAAAATTGAACTATATTTGATAGGTGAATTTGTGAATTCTGGATATACTCTTGGCTAGAGTAGAGCGCAATTGCCAGTATTTCTCAGTCCCTTCTTTCTCTGATGATACAATATGCAGTTAGGTGCTTGTGTTCAGGGTGCACCTCTTCATGCCAGAGTCTTGCCTGTGGGAGCGCATGGTTGATAAGAATATTATCTCATCTGCAGTCTTCATCATCCTTTACCTAAAGAGTATAATAGCTATATATGGTCTTAAGAGACTTATTCCTCAGTCCATGGGGATAAATAGTGCTGGGAGCGGCAAAAGACATCAGATCTCTGAGCATGTATTTTCAAACAAAAACATGCTTTCCCTCAGAGCTGTGAGGCAGACTTCTCAAGATAACTGCCCATCCAGATCACACTTGTTTCCCAAGCCAGATGTTACAATGTGTGTCCAGCAAATTCTTTTCCCCACCGCTCCTCCTTCCTTAGAATTGTACCACCTTCACTGAAATGTGCACATCAACTCTTGTGTTGCCCTGAGTGTTCAGGCTTGAAGCTGGGAGTTCTGTCTCTGCCTCTGCTCCCACACTCCTCTCTACTCCTTCTCTGGTACTAGCAGCACACCCGGATGTCTCCTGCATCATTATATATTGCTTGTTACCTCTGTTAGCTCCTTAATTCTCAACGGGGCACTACTATTACGTCAAAAATTGTTATGTGTGTATATATATGCTTCATAGAGATAAATTGTGTATTATAGCAATGAATGGCTTGCTTCACCTTCCACGAAATTTCTTATTTCCTACCTCAGCTTTTTCTCTCAAAGTATTTCTTTCCATCCCCCAGTGAATGTCTCTGTATTTCTTAATTAAAATTTAAGTATTTCAACATTACGGAAATTATTTTAAAGCGAGCAAACAAAAAAGCCCATTCATTTTCTACCAGTAGTCTTTGGTTCAGAGAGTGGAGTGGCCCATAGATTCTGGTAAAACTTGTGTAGTTCGTTGTGCTTATTACTGATAGAAGGAGGCCGCTATCATGCTGTCAGTGTTACTGGTAAGATCATTTGGATTACAACAGATTCGCTTCCAGAAAAGGTGAAAATAGAATGAAATATCTCACACAGATGAGTCAAAACTCACCCACTTGGCAAGACCTCATTCTGCTTGTTTGTACTTCATAATATTTAGCTTACTTTTTCCGGGCAAATGCTATTTAATACACAATGTTTTAATGAAAATACTGCCAAGTATTAACTGTATTACAGTATTTCATGGGAACCAACCAAGAATAATTTGTGCTAGACAATCCACAAATACAAGTGAAAACCAGTGTTTTCCATGAAATGCGTGAAAGAGAAAGCTGACACCAAAAGCACTGGAACAGTGTTTACACAGTCGAAGTATCTATAGCTGCTTGAAACATCCTGATGTTTTCTAAAATAGAGAACTTAATGAACCCGATTAGAAGACTTGAAAGCTACTTCAAGGGAAATGCCTGAATTTGTGCTTTGCAAATGACATTTGGTTGCAATAGAAAGGTACAAAAACAAACCACCACCAATAGAACTGGTGCAATACAACTGTGTTCATACTTCACCTCCTTCCTCCCCAAGTAGAAGGAGATGTATTTATAGTAAGGAACACTTCCGTTACACTTTGAGTACTGAGACATGATTGAGACACTTGGCTTAGGAAAATTCTCATTCAGATATATTAGGGGTTATTAACTTCTTAACAACTTATTTTTGTTTTCTACAAGTACGATGTTTGACAGGATGACTACTTCTTCTGCATGAAAACCCTAGGCTCATATATATTTGCATTATGATGACTGGAAAACTGAAAATAAAGTAAAGCAAGTAAATGCCCTTCTTGTTTCCTACAGCTCACTTTTCAAGCAAGCTTTACGTCGCAGGACTTTGTCATTTACAGATTTTTGTCTTTAATTGTGTCTCATTAAGTAGCAGTACAACATTGAATTGCGGCTACGCACATGAGTGCTTCACTATCACCTGTTTGGGCTGATATTTTTGTAAGCCAACCTGGCTGAACTCTGTGAGCGTTCTCTGTGAAACACAGCAAACGGTAATGCTCCAGGTCTGATCAAGGGAGATTTTCCTAAGTGTAGGTCTAGTGTAGCTTATGCATTGTCCTGGTTCCGGCAGGGATGGGGTTAATCTCCCCCGGAGCCGGCAGGGGGCAGGTATTCCATACCACGTGCCGCGTGCCCGGTCTATAAGAGGCCCTAGCCGGGCCGAGGAGAAGAGTCGCCACTCGGGGGTGGGCTGCGGCGGTGCGGGTCCGGTCGGCGCGCTTCGCGGCGGTACTGTAATCGCGTTTTCGTCTTTTCCTTTTGCTGTTCTGTTAAATTGCACTCTTTTAACCCACGAGTTTGGCCCTGTCATTTTCTTTTTCCACGACTGTGGGAGTTGTGCGAGCGGCTGCGTGGTTCTTTGTTGCTGGCTGAGGCCAAACCACGACATGCATCCGCTGAAAATTGGCAGCAAATCATAAATTCTTTTGTTCAATTGTTACATTAAACTTAAGTAAACATTCAGATATAGGGTCTCCTAAAAATTAACAGTAATTCTAAACTTGTTGCTTTTATTTCATATCCTAAATAGTAAATTGCTTCTGAAAAAAAGTGATTTTGGCTTTTACTGCCTAATGAATTAGTCACTTCAAGTAGGAAAGGTGATTTTCAAGTATCTCAGAAAGTATATTTTAAACACGATGGTTTAAACCATGAACCATTTTCAGTCTCTTTCCCAGGTTGTTTTGAATGTTTTATCTGTGATGTGAGATCAATGCTGAACATATTGGGTGCCAGTGAATCTTCCAGAAAACACAGACAAGCTCTTTTGGATTCACAGTTTGTGTTATTAAGCTGTCATAAAGTGGGAAAAGCCTCTCCTGTCATAAGACTGTGTCAAAGAGGGAATTCAGAAGTGACTTTGATGAGGACCTGCAATAGTGAGGTCTGAAAGAAGTCACTAGAAAAAGAATACACAAAGCATGACTGTAATAAAACCAAAAATAGGAAGCTGGCTGGCATATTGGAAAAGGGGTTCATGTTTCATCTAGTCACAGTTCTAAGCAGTACGGCTGTCTTGGCAGCTGAATGGTATAGATTAGAGAGCTCTCTATGTAACTGTCAAGCTGAAGGATTTAAGGTAGGATTCAAGTCAGTGTTTCAATCAGATAGGCAAATTCTGGTTTTAAGGAGCAATATTGACTTCGAGGCCTCTCTCACAGTCAGGTGGGTGCAGAACATATGGCAGAGCACGGTTCTCTGTTTGAGGGAAGTAAATGTTACCCAATGCTTTCTATACCTACAGTCAGTTTTGTTCTTTATAACAAAAAGAAAGATAAAAGTAAGACTTAAAATTAAAATTTTATTTTCAGATAACCATGAGTTGGTGGTGGCTGCCTGGAAGTCCTGACCTCATACGTTATGGAGCCTCACAAAGTCCTCCTAGTTTCGCAGCAAGAACATTCCTTGTGTATGCTGTCCCAAGAAGCTGTTTACTACTATCTGACACCAAAGGTAAGCATTTCGAGGGAGGTTTTATCAGTGAGCTGATCTTACGGAGCTGGAAATATTCACTGATCAGATAAACTGATAACAAACAAAGGGTTAACTGTGGACTTAGAAATGTAAATAAAGAAACCACTTTCAATGTTGAAATTTCCTAATCAGCCAAAATTTAGTTTACCTGTATGGACAGCAAAATTTAGAAAAGAAAACAAAGAAAGATGTTTTGGTATAATTTACTGTCTAAGAAATTTCTTATAATGATGCTACAGCTGGTTTTAATAAAAATGATGCTGTACAAAACTGTAATCCTTACGACAAAGATCAGGCCTAGGGGAGAAGTTGAAATGTGATACCACTGCAAAGTCCAGTTGGGAAAACTAAAATATAACATGAGATGAAATAAAATAACAGAATCAAAATGGTAAAACAAGTGACCTCACAGGAGACTGGAGGAGCGCATTGATCATAAATCTAAGACTTACTGTGAAAGCGAATTTGAACAAGGGTCATTCTGAATCACATCAAGTAGCTTTATAGCCCAGTATGTGTCTGCAATAGCAGCCAAAAGCAGATGTTAAAAAAACCTAAAAATTGTATATAAAGGGATCCTTTTCCTGATAAAAGCCGTAGCTCCCAGCAACAAAACAGATGACCAAGAGTTACAATGAGGTTAATTTGTACAAAAGCTACTGATGGAATTTGTCTCAATTAATTTACTAAATGTTTTTAAGTATCCATTTGTACTTCTGGCCTCTACAATGTGTTTTGGGAAGGAGTTCCACAGTAGGAGTCAGAGAGTAGGCAGTTGACAGTAAAGTTAGTTGATAAAAAGTTTAAAAGTGATGACCCGTTTGTTGAAGCTTTTGTCAAAGCTTTTTGATCAAATTCAATCGAGGTTTTTAAACTGCATCTGTCAAGTCCCAAGTAATCTCTTGGCTTTTAACTAAAAAAAAATTGGGAAACACAGCAATGGAAATACATGAAGTCCACTGAGAATTCTTTCTTTCTGGCTTTGATAAATATACACTATTTGACAACATTTCACAGGTCATGTCACCTCCCTGTTATAATTAGTGCCTGGTCAAATATCCTTCCCTGTATAGATCAGCAGCGACTTTGTTACTGTAATACCAATTAATTATCTTCTATGTTAATTTCACAACTGCATGACTAAAACAATATTGTTCAGGAATAAACTATAAGGATAATCTGAGATAATAACAAGATGTCTTACATGGAGGCATCTAAGAAGCTCAGTATACTTAGTATACCAAAGAGCAAGCTTAGTGGCCCATATATTATTTTTAGAAGTGCTTATTTGTGAAGAAGTGTTCTGATAAAGCGGCCTCAATACTAGAAGAAAAAGGAGTGACTACAGCTAAAAGTGGTAAATTCATGCTAGAAGTTCAATATAAAGCTACAGCAAAGAGAGGAAAACAGCAGTTTAAAAATTTGTGCAGTTATATGATAAATTGTTCTTCAGCTGATCTATTTAAATCAAGATATTGTATATTACATGTAGCTTAAATTTTTTAGCTTATTACATGGATAGGGCCCGATCTTTCTGCCTTGAAGCCATGATTATAGTATGATTTCCCCACAAGTAAATTTGGAAATATCATTGTACCTTACTAAACGATTGCAGATGAGCTAGCTTTCACTGGCTTAAGAATAATACAGGCACTTAAAAAGAATATATTTTTATAAGGCAAAGATTTCACCTAAGGGAAAAAAAGATGAGCTTTTTTCCCCCCATATAAGCTACTAAAATATCAGAATTTAACCTGAAGGCTATCTCTTCAAACAGAGCCTTAGGAATTTGAGGTAAATTAAATTAAATAGGTAAAGTGAAATAATTTTGACAGCTGAGGAAGACTCTGACTACCCACTTCACTGCTACATGTCTGAGTTCAAATAAAGTACCTCTCTAGATAAAAAATGAAATACCTAAATTACCTAATTGCTCCAAACATTAGTCATTAAAAATAATTGCATAATCTACCTTAGATAAAGACCACTAATGGTTGGAATTTCCTCCTACAATGTTATATTCTTATTCTGTTTGAGTATACTCAATATATATTCATATATATTGGCATATTCAATATATTTAATATATATTGAAACCTATAGCATTCAAAGAATATAAAGACATTATTAATTTCTCCCCTGAAAGATCTTAGCCTTTGACAGGATGCAAATGAGCAGAAGAAAGGATTTAAACTTTATATCTTAAGACCCAGTCTTGAGTTTTCACTGGTACATGGGATAGTGCAAGGGCATGCCTGACCTCCTAGCTAGCTGTTGCACTGACAGCTTTTAAGCAGCCCACTTGAACGTCCGTTGGCCCAGAGAGTATCTTCTTAAGCCCTGAATAACTGAAACACTTAACTCAGCTTCTCTGCAGAGGGCAAAGTTAGTCCTCTACCTCAACATTTTGAAATACCTTGCTGAATGATGTCTTGGCAACTTATTTGATAGCATTTTCTGAGTTCCTTCAATGTATTTCTCCAGCTGATAAAAAGTAAATATAATGCAATGGTATGTAAAGAGAAATGAGTCTTAGGAATTAGCAGTCTCAAGCAACACAAATATTTAAAGCATGTCTACACTGTAGAACTGTATTGCAATAACCTTTCTGAAGTTTAGGATTGCCTAATGCAGCCTGCTGATACATGATGTACGAGGTATAGGCTTCTTTTCATGCTAATCTGGTAAAATCCCCTTGATCTTGAACAGATAAAAGACATTGCAGGGGCTATCTTTTACTTTCATCTTCTCTGTCTATTATCCAAGTCTTTATCTTATATAAAGTCACTTTTGTCTTACCTGCTCCTTACCCCATAGCTTCTCTCTCTGGAAAGAGCACATTAACACCTTAAGAACATACACAAATAGCCTTTTCTTACAAAAAATTATGACAGCCTCTTGAGATCAAAAAGGATGATTGTCGTTCATCTGCTGTTCAGACATTCTTAAGTGGGCATGCTTTTTACTGTCTTGGAGATTCATTTTAAGGTCTATACTGTGTGCAACTAATAGCATTCAGCTGAAGTTAACTGACCAAAAAAAGATGGAAACTTCCCCATTAAGGTTCAAGATGAAATATCAATTTCCTGCATACACTAGTCACCCAGTATGTCTCTGTTCCCTTGAGATCTAATAATTTTTTTAAATACCATGAGAGAGGATTGCCCTTGCTTTTATGATCCAGAAATAATATCCTATGTATATTGTACAAACTGAGAAAGGGGAAATCTCTTCAGACAAAAGATTAAGAAAAAAACCTAAATTCTAACATAACATGAACTATTTTTCCCTGTTACAAATTTACACGGTTATTCCTGTCTGTCTACTATATGCTAGTTAAATGGGCTTCTGATACACTTTATGCCTTTCTGTAAATTGATCCCTCCTACCTTTGAAGAGCAGAGATAACATATAACTGAAAACAGCTACTTCTGCTTAGGGGAATCCTGGGTTAGCCTCATATAGTCCATTGATATAGAATTTAAATTCTACGTAAAATCTCCATATTTCCCTGTGCTACAGTATTGTCTTTTCATTATGAATAAAATGGGAGAAATTTCTATTTCTGCATTGTGAGCTCTCCTGTCAGCTCACTGCAAGTCTGAAGAAGCGTGTCCCAACTTGTTCCTTCAAAAGCGGGAAAGCAAAAAGATGCTTTTTGTTGTGGGCTGGAGGACACATAACTGGAGTAGTGCTGCATCCACTGAACAACTGTTAGAAGATAGGGATCGTCTGCAGCAACAGTCAAAAAATGGTGGGAATTTCTTAAAAAGATATCCAGATTTATTGGTGCTATGAATCACTATGTAATGCATGGATTATGAGGAAACGAGGTCTTCCCATTATCAGTCATTACCCCAGCAATGTATACTTAAGGACTAAGTACGCTAAACAGCTAAGCATTCAGAGTTATTTCAACAGTTATTTCAAGATCTAGTGGTCTTAGAAAGCTACAGAGGAAGGGTCAGGAGGTTTTACCTTAATGCTGCTTTCCCTAGCTGATAAAGGTTTAATAAAATGCTCATGTGTTTAATCTTCAAAATAATGAAGAATAGAAATAGAATTCCCGACTTCAAACCCTTTCACTGGAAAGGTTATTCTTTCAGCTGCCAGAGAAGTAGCTTTTCTTCTGCTGATATGGGTAGATTTATCTATCTGTATCAAGAAGTACATGATACCTAATTTAGTCTTTCCTGTCTGAGAGAGCGCTCCATTTTTCCTGCTTAGGTGCCAAAGTGAGAGGTGTGACTCAGTTTGGACACACAATTTAAAAATAGGGCTATGAAGATAATTCAGATACACTAACATGTTCTACGCTATTTTTCCACCCAAAGAGAAAACGAAACTGTAATATGAATGTTGATAACTATTTCTGCTAACTGGCTGTTAAAAGTTCACTGTAAAATTTGGGCTTATCTTGCATCTCACCAAAGTATTACGGAGAGCTGATACGCTACTCTCTGATTTTATGTATTGAGTAGGTACTGGTGTTTACGTTCAGTAATATCCTTACATAAACTAAAATATCCCATTGTGAAAGTATTTCTTCTTGCCTACAATACATGCTATGAGGCAGACTGAATTTTAAGACAAGTGTGGGGACTCGCACAGCGTCTCACTGAATTAGTCTCAGCCAAAAAGGCTCAGCTTCTTGGTTGAACATGCACCAGCTTTGGAAAACTGCTTCTCTCTTTTGTCTGTGTGTATATACAAACACATGCATGTACATACATGTATGTGTGTGTTTATGTATACATACACATGTGAATGTAGGTATACATGTGTTTGTGTGCGCATACATAGCTGTATAAGAAACAGTTCTCCAAATTTGCTTCATCTTCATCCAAAAGGCTGAGCCTTTTTGGCTGAGACTAATTCAGTCTCAGCTTATTTAAAGTAACTACTCTTATGAAGCAGTTGGTTGAAATTATCTGAAGCAAGCTATTTTTATATTATATGTGTGTATGTGTGCCCGCATATCTGCTAATCACAATTGCGCTATCACAACTAACAGGCTTCCCCATGTACCAGCTCCTCAGATGTACACAACACCACGGACACTGGAGGACTACTGGCCTCGACAGCTGAGTGCACTGGTGGCCCCTGCATCCCAGTCAGTCCTGAAGGCCTCTACACAGGTAAGGAGCTTTGTGCCCTCAGAAGGTTCTGTGATTTTTCAAACTAGATTCACTGATCCAATGAACAATACAATTCTACCTGCATCTCTCCTCACATTCAGTGCAAAGTCAGCACTGAAATGTAGACTAGTTTTGTTACTTGTGGTTTGATCAAAGACTTTTGTGCAATGCCCAGATTTAGTTATGAAAACATTTTCCCTCCACTCACATCTTTCACATCTTCATAACAGCTATTTTTCTAATGAAGTTGTGTTATTTTCCTCATGAAGTTCTGAGTAAATTGTTTGTATTAGGAAAGGTAAGGAAATTTATATTGCAAACTGATTTCTGTTTTATTTTGCTTCTTTGTGGGAAAAAGGATGGGACTGATACTACCTAAACCCTTCAGGTCAAACTTAATCCGTTAAAGCATTTCCACAGGACATAGATTCTGTCCTAACTAAATTGTGATTAAGTAAAAACATGAGCCGTGCATAGTTGGGAGTTTCATTCAAGCCTTTAAAACAATTAGGTGATGAAGAAGTTGAAACGGACAAAAGTAAATTCTAAATATCTGGGTTTACATATTCAAAAGCAACCTCTTAATAACAATGATGTTAAATAGATTATACCTTTTAAACAAAGCAGGGCTTTGGGGATTTTTAGGCAAAGATTTACATTAAATCAGAAATCAAGCTATGCCCTCAAAAGAGGATTTTTCATTGTCATGAATCAGGAATAGGACAGGATTTCCTAGTAATAAATGATGATGCAAAATGGATTTTCCTGTCATGCAGCTAAATTCTGCCTGTTGCTGTCAATAGGATTAACTGGACGTTAAAAGCCTGAGGTGTTTACATCTGAATGATAAGATTTTTTTTTTAAATGAAAAATGCCACTTTGTGAATACGAAGGAGAAGATAAAATGGGAGTTTATACAGGTCACTGTTTTAAACTAGACAAGTAGCACACTCCAAACAGTGAAACAGAGCAGACATCTGTTTTGCTGAGAAGGCAACAGAGGAGTATGCTTTTTGTTTTCCACCTGGATAAAACATTTTGTATGAAAGAAAAAAGTGGCAGTGTACACGACACCTCTACCTTTACTGCTATATAAAGTGTCAACTTGGATCAAGTCTGAGGGACCTGAGGCAGCTGTCAAAACAGCAGTTTCTCCCTTCTCTGTCTTAATAGTATGCCAAGTAGCTGCATGGCCCCAGACTTGGACAGACAACAGTAAAAGGCAAAAATAACTTTGAGTCATAAACAGGAAAATATTTTTATGATGTCTCAGAAGACGTGGATTTAGAAACTAAAATGCACAAACACAAGAAGATCTGAGATGGACTTTGAAACTACAACATGCATTGTTGTGCCACAGCATGCTGGATTGTTTTACGCTCAGCTGAGTGAATTTTCAAAGGGAGTAAAATGTGCAAATATAGCGATATGAAGAAAGCTTAGTGGTATCTTACAGTTTTTGTGAGAAATTTAATTCTGTCCATGCTTCACAGTTTTTAGACTAATAGAACAACTGCAGAAATTAGAAGAGGCGGATAGTTCGGGTAACTCTGCAAAGTATAGCGCTTAAGCACTTCTCCGGTATCTGGTGGAAACAAAGCTGGCAGCAGACAAACATGCTCTACTATCATCTCCAGCTGGTGGAGACCTAGGAATTGAAGGGACAGCATACGAAAAAGATGTGGCACTATTATCAGAAGTTTGTGTTTCTTTGCATTTGTGATTATGGATCAACAGAGCTGTATAGAAGTAGGTGAGGGATGGGATCAGTAAGATGTTGGAGAATCCGGGAACTCCAAGTGGGTAACAGCAAGCCTGTTGACCTGACAGGTCAAACAGAAGCTTTGTTAACTATTATCATAGTGAGAACAGTTGGACAGCATCTCCCCCGCTGCTCCCCTGCTCTCTGCCAAGTGATTGCAGAGACCCAACCTCTATACTGTTTCAGAAAAAAAAACCCCAAGAGGTGAGGAAAAATGATCGTTTCAATGTTAACAAAGTCAGGTCTCCATCCCTGGGAGGGTTAGGTTCCTTAAGTAGCTTGCTAACTGCTCCACTTCTAAGAAGGAATCAAACAGTAAATAATGTGACAATATGGAGTGATGGCTCTTGATGGAGCTTATAGGGCTGGCACGTCCAGTATTATCTTAGCTCAAAAGTGGGGAGTCGGAAGCAATCGCAGGCTGTTAGCTTTTAGTCAAAAGGAATGGGTTTTTAGTGAGGATAAACTTCTTAGCCTGGTCTCACCAAACTTAAATAGTAATATTTTTATCACCAGGAAGAGAAATAGTAATACTCACTAATAGTAATACTCACTCATTCTTTGCTGAGCAGCAGTTAGAATGCAGCCATCACAAATTAAGGTTGATGTTACAGTAACATTGTTCTTTATCATGAGCTGATAATCTGCATTCACTTACTACCTAAAATTCTTACTCTGTCTTAAAAACCTTAGATTAGCACTACAAAAACATTATCACTATAGCAAAATTTATTTAAGTACGAACAATTAACAAGCAGATTTTGACACTAATAGAAGGGGATTACTCGGTCCAGGTGCTCTTATTGACTAAAGAGAGGCTTACTAATGTTCCATTTCAATTGTACTGTTTGACAAGCCTGTCGTAATTTTCATACCACATGCTCACCTGCCAGCAATTTCAAGCCTGTCACACCAGTTCCCAAACACTAGAATAAAATTAGCATTTGACCTTTAGAAAGTTAGCTCAGAATGCAAGTGCATGTCCTAATACTCACATAACTTGTATTTTCTTGGCTGAAAACAGCAAGAAGCCATATAGCAAGCCACTACAGGTTATAAGCACAAGGGAAGAGCACAGAAGTATGAAGTTTACAGAGTGGGATTTACTTGTAGCAAAAATATTAATCATACTGTATGCACAGCAGACTGTTACAAGAAAAAAAAATGAGTGTTTAACAACATCAGAATGGCATCTGAAATAAACTATCTTTTTCATAACTCTGAGGAAGAATAGAATTGGAAGGAAAACCTTTCTTTCTAATTTTTAGAAAAATTAAATAGCCTGTTGTTTCACTTCAGTTGTTCTGCTGAAACAGTGCTTTAAGTTTTGATGACAGTTTTTTTAGTTTTGCAATGTTTTCGCATGAGAAAAAAAATCAGTACTGCTTACAAAGTCTTTAAAGTAAACGCATACTGATTGCCCCATGATAAGTTTCTTTCCCTTTTTTTTTCGCCTCTTCCCGTGTAATTGGAGGCCCCTAACTGAGATGTTTAAATCGGGAGTCTGCTTTCCCTGGACTCCCTCTATAGCCAGTGGAGAAAGAAAGGACCTCTAGAGAGCACTGCAGCACATAAATTCTGAATCGTCTTCTGTACGTCTGTCTCTCTTCTCTTTCAAATCTCTGCAGAGCCTTTGAATATTTTAAGGTAACTGGGAAAAAACGTAGACCAACATTTTTGTTGTGAGGCAGCAAATTTGCTCCCATTTGTTTAAAAAGATTAGGTGCCTATCTAAAGCTACTGGAAACTAGTTCCTTCTTTCAGTGTTTTCACCGGTTCATTATATTTTTTATTTTCCCTAATTAACTATAAACTAGATGCATTTAAATCAGGTAGTCACTAGAATTCAGACGTTTGGGCATGTTGAGCTGATTAGGTTCTTTTTAACTCTAAAGAAGTGGAATAAGTTTTCCATTGTTCTACTTTTACAAATAATTTTTCAAGTTCATTTATAAAACCAGAAACTTAAAACAGATTGCTAATCCAAAAGCTACAGGAGCTAAAAATACTCTTGTAAAATACACTGTAGAATACTTTAAAAATAGCTACTTTCTGCAATGATTCCATCAAGAGGGAATTTTTTTTTTGTCTGTGTTCACAGATCTTGATTTGACTTGTTTTCCAGTTGAATTTCTAACCTGCTCAATATATGCTGAGAAAGAAGGGATTGTTAGCCAATTTGCATTAATCAACTGCTGAAGCCTCATTTGCTCTATACTTGTCCAAGTATGTTTCTCACTTGTGTTTTCAGTTTGGCTCACCCGGTCTCTGCTTGCTGGTTCTGCAGAACTAGAGAGCGCTGCAGTCCTGGTTTGGTGCAGAAGAACCAGGGTACCCTAGAAAGACAAAACAACCTAAGGACTCAGGCTAGAGAAAGATGATGGGAAGGGGAATTATTTCATGGCATTATTCCATGGGATTTTGGGCATGTGTTGCCTGCATATGGAAATAATGGTTCTACCACAGGAGGATGAAACCCCCAAGGTTTTGAATGAGGTGCTGTCAAAGGTATTCTCTGAGACTCTTTGTTGATTCTGTAGAACATTTCTAGCGGAAAGAGCAATTTTTTTCAAATGTAATTGCAAAAGACCCTTTATACAAATTTTCAACACTCCTTCAGCTATTCAGTGTTCAATGTCAACAGAACACTATCCACTGCTGAAGTTAATGCAGTTCCCCAAGTAATAGCTAGACTTGTTGCAGACATCAAGTTTTCAAGAAATGAAACTGAGCAACTAATCACACACTGTCCAAAACAGTTGAGTACTACAAGCAAATCATGCATGTCTTAATGGTCCATAATACCATCAAGACCCTAGTGAGTGAGTTCTCCTAGTGAGTACTCATCTAATAGTGCACTAATTTCCTTAACAAATAGATGACATTCAAATCTCCTATGTTGGTATGAAATTTTATTGAAACAACTTTGAAATTAGCATAGTTTAGAAAAAAAAGGACAAGCTTACTGGAAACAAAGAATAAATACCAGGGCTCATTTTTCAGATTGTTAGAGTTGTCTTTATGCTTCTACTTGTAAGAGTTAAAATGCTAGGGTTTATGTTTTATGCCAAGATCTTTGCAACAAGCTGTGCTTTAGGAAGTGTATTTTTGCTTTAATAGCTGCTTTTCAATGGCATCAAGTGGTACGATGTACAAGTCTTTTCATATAATAGTGTCCTGTTTTTTTTTATTTTTCTAAAGGTTGCTCCAAAGCATTTTAGGGACTTCATAAAACCACGGCCAAAAAATGCCACACTGATGGATTTTTAGAATGTTTTTTTTTAGAGACAATGGAATTTTCTTCGCTGTAAAATGGCTACAGCTAGCATGAATCTTTAATTTTCATTGGTTGTCCATGCACATTAGCCTTTAAAACAAAATTAATTTTTCATCTATTTGAGTGAACTTAAGGTTTCCTTTCCAAAAAACGAATTTCCCTTTCACTATCTGTGCAAAAGCACAAAACTTTGTTATTGGTTAGTAAGATTTGTCTCCAACACGTTCTTGTATGTTTAATCAAAGGTATCAATAGATACCGCTTCTGTTCCATTTTTAAAAGAAATGGTCAGCTTACAAATACAACTGACATTTTCAATACCTTGCGCTACAACATTCAGCAGCGTACTACTTTAGCAAGCAAAATGAGACGTGACACAAGCAAAGCAACTCCATTAAATGACAAAATATTTTCCATATTCTTGTACTCTGAAATTATTTTAAAAGACAGAAAGAGTTGTGTTTGCATTTTGTCTCCATAATACAGGTCTGTACGTTGCATCTGTCTGATAACAAACGTATATTCTACAAAAAAGAAAAATAATTCAGTACACAATAGTTTATTCTGCATAACCAGGAGTCAAATGTTATGGTAGAAAGCATTTAGAAAAATGGGGAAGTAGCAAAAATAGCATCTTCTTGAAGCAAGAAAATGTAGCCCTAGCAAAATTATGTTGCCTGGTATGATGGGGTAATTGTTAAAAGGCAAGCTTTCAAGCTTTCTTACAATTAATGGCATTCCAGTACCATGTAAATATGATCAGATTAGATTTAACATTTTATGCAACAAGCTGTGCTTTAGGAATTGTTGTTTTGTTTTGATAGCTGCTTTTTCAGTGTCAGAGAAAATACTATTATTATTGACATAACATCATTCTTGTTTTACTAACTTTATTAAAAGTAGCTCCAAAATAGGAGAGTTCATAAATACATAATTCAAATTAAATCAACCAAACATGTCCAACTTTATAAATAGAACTTCTTTTTCCACTGGCAATTTAAGTTAATGACTCTTCTGTTCTGCTCAAAATAAGACTGTTTTCTCACTTGCTAAATAGTTGTTAAATTGGTGAGACATACTCAATAAATTGAAGTCCTAAAGGACTAATGTTATTCTGTTGGTCTCTTATGACTCGGGGTAAGAAAGGACCAGTGATAACTATATACAACTCAATAACTTCACAGAAATACCAATTTAATCCATAACCTCTCTCTACTCTTAATTTACATAGACACTTACAGCAGCATTAATTTCTCTTTCTCAGGCCTTCCTTCAGTCTGCTATTTTGATACGTCACTCCTTTTAAAATTTCTCCGTTTGCTTTCCCTTTTTTACAACCTTACAGTGATCTTTGCCTCAGCTTCCAGTTCCTTCCCATCCCAGCCTATTATGACTACCCAGTTAAACTGTAAAATTTTTACTGTAAAATTTTACTGTAAAATTACTTCCGGCCTCTTTCCCATAGTGCTGTTCCCAGTCATCTGCCTACTCCTTTACAGCCATCTTGTAGGAAGAAGATTTTACTTATTCTATGCAAATCTGTTTTTTTCCTTCACATTGTCTTCTTTCTAAGGCAGCTCCTAGACTTGAATGTGCTGAAAATTCTTCAGGAAGAACCTCTGTAAATATTTCCAAAGTTTTGCTATGGAAATGTGATGCATATTTTGAGACTTGCTGAGAAAACATTTAATTTTAAATAACAGTGGAATAAGGTGAAGGGTCTAGAGAACAAGTCCTTTGAAGAGCAGCTGAGGGAACTGGGGTTGTTTAGGCTAGAGACGAGGAGGCTGAGGGGAGACCGCATCGCTCTCTACACCTACCTGAAAGGAGGGGGTAGCAAGGTGGGGGTCAGTCTCTTTTCCCAAGTGATAAGCGATAGGACAAGAGGAGGAACAGCCTCATGTTGCACCGGGGGGGGTGGGGGTGGGGGTATTAGATTGGATATTAGGAAAAAATTATTCACTGAAAGGTTTGTCAACATTGGAACAGGCTGTGCAGGGAAGTGGTGGAGTTGCCATCTCGGGAGGCATGTAAATGACAGGTAGATGTGTGCTGAGGGACATGGATTAGTGGACTTGGTAGTGCCGGCTTTACAGTTGGACTCGACGATCTTGAGGAACTTTTCCAACCTAAATGATTCTATGTTTCTATGTTCCTGTGATTCTAAGGTCTTTTTAACCCGGCTTACTCCGTATGCCTATTGTAGTATCACTCATGCCGTGGAAACTCCTTTTGGGTTATGCTGTTGTTCCCAGTTTGTGAACAGTCCGTCTCTGGGCCATTACAAGGTGGCCACACTGCCAGCAGGTGTCAAGATTCAAACCCCAAATGTAGCAGTGAACTTGCAGGAGTGAACATACCATTCTTTTTCTTTCTCTACGGTAACATCTGCTTAGCTTGATGAGAAAGACGCTGCATTTAATTGAACTAATTTGGATCTCACAGACAGGCCGTCATCTAACATCCCTTCTTTAATTAACATGTAAATCAAAGGGGGTGAAAAAGACTGGAAGAAGCAGCCCCTTGTCACCAACTGCTGACACCCTTGAGTAATTCTCTTAAGATTTTCCATCACATGGGGAATTCCCATGGAGTAAGGCATTCAGGAGAAATGCAAGTTACAGCAACAGCCACAAGAACACAAATATTAAAAAGTACCCCGAAATCAAGTCTGTAGAACAGACACTGTAGTCAAATCACAGTCCTGCTTCCACCCCCCAATAGTTGCAGAATGTAGTTTCACAGTTTCTCTAGCATGCTAATTAAAGGGTAGCTTTCCAATATCACTCAAGATGCTGATTCTCCAGTAGTATAGCAAGGCAGACATTAATGCTAAGAACAGAAGAGACAAATAGAAAAAAAAAAAAAGACAAAATAAGCTGAATAAGATTGTGCTTCTAACATGTAATTCTATATTCTATATATTTTAGCTGAGATACTGTTACTTAGTTTTCATCCTTTGTAATAAAAAAATTGGAAGAAACCTGTAAGCATTTAACTGAAGAGAACTATCCAAATTAACTTTGAAGAAAAAAAATCAACAAACAAACCAGCCAAAATATCCCACAAACAAATAACTGTGAACCTCTCCTACCAAACATTTTGTAGAATTTCACAGACAACAAATACACCCATCCTTTGCGATACTTTTCCCAGGGAAGCCATTAGTCCATGCAAGTCACTACAAGTGAAAATTCTTCGGGAAAAAAAATATTTACATTTTGAAAGAATTTGCAAAATGCCCACATTTTTAGTATTTTTTTATTTAATTTCACTCACCTCCTGCATCACACTCAAAATAACATTCATCAAGGAAGTTATTGTGGCAACATTAGTTTCAACTGCGAAATATCGATCTTTTAATTGTAGGTAAGCTTTTAAAAACATTCTTCCTGTCTGAAACAATTTAGGGGCTTGCTAAATAGAGATTAGAAAGGGAATGATAATCTTGTACTTCAGAATTGATCCTTTCCTGTAAAATTTCAAAGTTATTTTCCTGGAACTGCCCCAGGCTTCATTTGTGGTCCTGGAAAAGTCATTCTTCATCACCCAAGAAAATACTGTTTTGTCCCTTCTATCTCGTTCAGACGTAACATCCATCTAGATTTTAAACTCATTGGGGTATAATTTGTCAATCATTATACAGTGCTTAGAATCACGGGAACTTCGTATTACCTGGCACGTGTAAGTGCTATTATAAAGCAAATACTAATAACCACCATAAAAATAACTGACACAAAGAAAAATATTAGTGAATGGTGCAACTTTCGTAGCCTGGGACGCAGGCAGTCACCTTCACTTGGCTGTCAGGTACCTGCAGTAACAACAGTTTTTAAACTTCCACTGGTAGATTTCTTGTTCTCCCTCTTCTGCCTGTGGTTCGGGGCCTTGCAGATTAAAGTTTCTCCTGTGTCTTTTTAAAATTCATACCCAATTTAAGTATTAAAAGAAAGTAAATGGACATAGGCAGGCAGCACTTGGATACAAGATGAGTAAAATTGCATCATGAGACAGCAGCGTATTATTTAGCAGGCCAGCTACTTAGCTGATATTAATTGGGGAGTTGCAGTGATTTGGACAGAGTACTGCCATACATACATGATGGGAATTTGCCTCAGTAATTTCTGCTCACAGAACCAAATTCATTTTAAGACTAAAAACTTATTTTTTCTTAAACTCTTTTCACATCTATTGACAACCTTTATTATTAGTTGCTAACTTGCTTGGGCTTGTTGATCTGTGGGTCTCATTTGAATACATTCATTATTATCATGCCAGAAGAGACAAAATTAAACTTAATTAGAGGTCACATCACCTCCAGCTCAAGTTAATTAAAAGCCTAATCAAATCTTTTGGGAAACAGTTGCCTGTCTGAAAAAATAAGGGAATAAAGTGTACTATACCCACACTAAGGACAGTAATCTCTCCGATTGCCTTTTATTTACCCCCCCGTCGTTTTACACAAAAAAGAAATACACGGGATGTCATATATACCCTCATATAATGCTCATACTGAATACAACAATGTGTCAGTTTTCCTTCACTGTAGTAAACAATGCATATTGCAGGAAGAAATTCATGAATTATACCACATGTCTTTATGCTTCCTAGCACATAAGTGCCAACTAAAAATAATTAGCTATTACAAGGTCAACTTTCCAACTTTATTGCATTTGGGAGAAGTATGAAAAACAGCTGGAGGTCTAACATAACTAAATCTCAAATTAATAAAGATGAGCTAGGTAGAACTGGTAGAGTGCATAATTTGACTGTCTGTGACAGGACACCGGTGTTCTCAAATTGCACTGACCTGCTGTGCGACCTGGGAAAGCCACTGCCTCACCCGGGTATTTTTTTTGTCTATTTAAATCATCCATTCTGTGACCTAAGGCATATCTCTTCCGCAAGTGAGTGCACAGTTCTTAGCGTGCTGATGCTCTGATGCTGGTTTGGTTCTTTCAGTGCTATCATCGTCAAACTTCAGATTAATACCATCCGTAGGTACAAGGAAGAAAAAGATTTGTGCGACTGAATGATATTCCTGTAATGATAAAATGCTCACACAGAATCATATTTACACCGGAGGTATAATGTAATTACCTTTTGGTCACAAAATGGGTTGTTTGAGACAATCTTTAGTTCTCATTGTCTTCAATTACTGCTCTGCTGTCAGTTAACACGTTTCTACTCGTTGCTTCTGAATGTAGTTTGCAACTTCAGCCACAGTAAGTGATACAAGAAGTTATTCCCTCTCTCCATGATATTGTCAATCTTTTGAACAGATGGCAATCCCTGCTGATTTAGGGCAGTTTAGTGTCATTTTTACTGGTAGGGATTTCATGGAACAAAGGGATTCCTTTTTTAACCGTAAAGCCATCAACTCAGTAAAGCCCTAATCTTAAAAGGTGACCACTGCATCCTTGTGAAGCTCCACTCACTTCAGTGATTTAGTATGCTCAGATTGTCTATTGAGGATCAAAGTCTCAGGTCACATTCGTCATCACATGTGTGAGGAATATTCAGGAATACAGGAATATTTACCTTTATTTCTGGAAGGAAGCACTACTTATTGTGAGTTAGCCTGGCATAATTGGCCTGAAAACAATGTCTTTAGAAATAGCTACTGTAAATACACATAACTAAGACTGTGTTGGGACTGTGTTAGCTAGATCTGCTCTCTGCAAGCAGCAAAATGTACTTTTTTATCATGCTAGATTTTATTATGCTATCTTGTTTTGACCTCAAGTGAGACAACTTATTGGGGCAACCTCACGTTACTTAAAGAGGAAAAAATGAAATATATCATGTATATCATGCATCATATTACAGATGTGCAAAATTATTTAATCAACTTCTAAGATTAAAAAAAACAAGTCATATTAATAGTTCACAATAAGATTATTGTTCTTCTCTAGCAGTGATAAAAGAACCTAGAGTGCTTAAAGAATTCTCGTTAAAGAGTTAGATGAAGTGCATTAAGTGTCATTTTAACAGTAAAAGAAAGGTCAGCAGCTCAGATACTCTGCTGCCTGGTACTGGAATAGAAACAGACACAGGCTCTCTGTTGCCAAAGATACTTTTTTTCAAGTAGGAGGTTTTCACTGAAAATCCCGGAGACTACAGTATCAGTTGATTCAAGTAAGAACTTAATTTCAAATGAGAGATTTGGCCAATACTTGTACCCATTCTTATTCTGTCCTAATGGGCTTATTTATCAGTAGTTGTATCATCGGTGTTTTCTTTCCTACATATGATTAATCATTTGTACAGGAAAGCAGAATACATAGACTTGTGTGGGATGATACTACTAACTACCCCAAAAAATTAGATATCAGTATGAAATTATTTATTCAGTCGGCCTCTGAATTAGTTGCTAACTGTGTGTGTCATTTTGCTTTTTGGAACGAGCAGAATAAACTTAGTTATTCCCATGCAATTCGCAGTAATATCATCAACTTCAATAGATCTTAATTAGATTTCTTCAGCTGTAATTGAGATCAGAAAAGGTTGAGTTGCCTTTAGGGGCAGATCAATGGGAAAATTTTCTGGCAAGCATATTTAATATATCAAGTGACATGGATTGATATTAATTATGAGAGCCTATGTCCTAGCCCTGACTCTGTATCTAAATGAAAAAGTGTGACTTTTTTTCTCCAGTGCATCGTACAGTATTGAATACAGTTCAGTGTTCCCATACAAAGTTTTTGAACTCAGCATGCTTCATTTTTCTCTCTCTGTAGGCGATGCACAGAAAGCAAAACACATCTTTTTTTGTGCCTTAGCTCAAGCTCTATCTTCCAAAGATTAGAAAGTGTGGAACAATTAACTCATGGGAAGGAATATACTAACATTAAATTATAGTAGCTACCTTCTAGTATAAAACAGTCCAGAAGGTGTCAGGAGAACTTAGTACCAGCCATCACTGCTGTAAGGAATCTACAAAGAAAGCCATTTCTCAGATGGGAGGTCTAGAGGAAATGTTCCACCAACAGATGCCGAAAATGATTATAGCCAGTTGTTTCATATCACTAACAGTCTCATATACCATCTTCTCCATTCAGGAGCCCACTAGAGAAATTTATAAAAGAGAATTTTTTATTTTTCAATAAAAAAATTTTATTGGACTTGAAAAGAAGTCCTGAACAAAAAGCATCCAACAAGAACCCTGGGATATTCAACATATATTAATTATCTGTATTTCTTTGATGCATATTTTCTGAGTCCAGCAAGAACCTGTTAATTTTAAGCGCAACTGCTGCCTTGGGTATTATAAATTATATTCAATATCGAATATGAAAACCTCAGGTCGTGTCAAACTAACAGTTTGGTATCATCCCTGTTCTGTACTGGATGAGCTAGAATTCATACAAATGAGATCCAAACCACTGTACTTTTAACATTTTTTTGCTTGTCCTTACGCTTATTTCTGCAGAATGATTTGCTGTTTAAACTGAGCTGAGCAGGTGGTTTTCATCAAAACAACTTTTTGTGACAAGCTTTCAGAGATCGTTTGTTGATTTCAGTGTTGATTTAAAAGGAAAATCCAAAGAAAAATTTCGTAACTTTTAATTTTGAAATAAAAATTCAGGGACTTGAATTTTCACTTAAAACTTTATTCTTAGTAATATTCTTTGTATCGGTTTTGGTTTGCTCTTTACATAATTTCAGTGTATATATAGAATATTGTTACTACTCCAGAGAACTCCCACATAATGGTAGCTGAAAGGCATTATCTACTTAGATGAAAATATGTTTCCTATTTGTGGACTGAATGAAACCACAAGTACAGATGCATTTTCTTGGATTGTGCCAGAGTAGTCATTTTCCTTACTTACACATTTGAAGCATATTGGTTTACCTAAGCAGAGTAAAAATAGCATAACATGGAAAAGCAGAAAGCAGATCGGGAATAAATTGCTAATATTGGATATGTCAGCATTTCATTTTAGTATTGTCTTTCTCTCATCACATGTTTTCAGGGAGGAAATATTAGAAAACATGTACAAATTTGTTCTCTTGCCTGCTATCATTTTCTCATAAATGTTATTCTCGATTTCAGAGCCAAGTGGAAATATCTAAAATGGCATACAGATGTTTACATCTGAACAAATGCTTAATACATATGAACATTCCAGTTGCAAATCAGGGCTGAAATATAGATTTAGTATGTCTGGAACTCAGTTGGTTTTGGAAGCATTTTCATGCCATTTTCCTTCTTCTCATAATAGCTCCCATCCAGCCAAACAACATATATTGTATGCTATTCCATAAAAATACTGATATGCTTAGATTTGTGAAGGCGGGCACAAATTTCTTAATCACATGCAGGAATTCAGATGGTTTTTCATCAGGGAAAAACAAAAGAAAATTCAGGAGAATGTTGCTTCCATTTTAAAAAATGACCACCAATGCCTACCATAAATTGTGTCCTACTTTTAATGGCTGCAGGATCAGGCTTTTATGCAAGAATAATTGAGGAAATTGGGATTTTCCAAAGATTAATGTCCACCTTTAAGAGCGAATTAGAGACACTTAACAACAGTGAATTTGCTATCCAGAAAATATAAACCAAAAGCACTACTTTTAAAATTCATGAATGTCTATGAACATTTATGAATCCCTCTCTGATAGACAGATAAATAATCCACTAGATGTCTGTTACGGACAGCTTCATGGGATGTAAAAACATTTCTAGAATAATAAAATCTTGCACATGAGCAAAATATTTTTCTTGTTCTATCCCTATGTCATCCTTTCAATTTACAATATATAGTACATCAAGAAAAGAAATGAAAAGAGCAGGTGAAGGTTGACACTTAAACTATAAGGCACTGGAGCAGAAGTAGTAGGAAAATGCTGAGATTGCTCAGGGTTTAAGTAGCTCTGTATAGCCTAGGAGCGTCTGAGTGTGAGAGCTAAGCCCCACTCACCGAATTCTTTGTCTGGTGAAAGAGAGAGCCTGACTTGCAAAAGAAGGTCTCCCCTAGCAAATATTTTGGACTTTTGAGTATATGTTTATGGTTAATACTTTGGTGGTAAACAAGAGAGACTGAATAACTAAATTTGTGACCGAGGGTCATAAACGTGGGGAGGCAATATATAGGAATACTAAAAGACTGAAGAAAAAAGAAATCAGCACAAAACCAAAGTAGCCAGAAGTGATGGATGTCAGGAAAGAAAGAGAAATGTGTCACAAAAGGAAAAGAGATATGGAGACCTTATAGCAGGTTTCCAGTATCTGAATGGAGCCTACAAGAAAGCTGGAGAGGGACTTTTTACAAGCGCATGTGTTGACAGGACGAGGGGAAATGGCTTCAAACTGGAAGAAGGGAGATTTAGATTGCGTATCAGGAAGAAACTTTTCACTGTGAGGGTGGTGAGGCACTGGCAGAGGTTGCCCCTCTAGAGGAGTTGTGGCTGCCCCGTCCCTGGAGGTGTTCAAGGCCAGGTTGGACGGGGCTTGGAGCAACCTGGGCTGGTGGGAGGTGTCCCTGCCCAGGGCAGGGGGGTAGGACTAGATGGTCTTTAAGGTCCCTTCCAGCCTAAACCATTCCATGATTCTGTGAAGGTACATTGAAAAGAGAAAGATGAAGGAAGAAGTAAAAATCAATGAGAATAAAATATACATAAAGTGAGTCGTATCAGAATGCTTGCATTTTGTCAGATGAATTAATCAATCTATAAAAAGAAATAAAGATATAAAGCGGTGGAATAAAGAACAAGCAAAGCTGGGCTGGAAATACACTGGAGCTTCCCTGGGGCAGCACAATGCCTGAGGCAGGCTTCCCTTAGCTCCACTTTCAGGGGCTCTGGTGTTTTGGTTTCTTTCATTCAGAATAAGGTAGCATGCTTTCACACAGTTCATTAATCTCTGTAAATGTAAAAGGTAAAGATGGGCCCTGCCCATAAAAAATTAATTCTGAGAAATTTGGAACCTGAGAGGACAAGTGTGATACACTGTTATATTCCTGTTGAAAAATAACCCAATATCCCAAATCTAAGCAGTTTTAAGCTTTGATGTTTGATGGGAAATTGTGTGCCCCTATCCACTTTTAACTTCCAGTCCATCCAATGCAACACAAGGAATAAGAGTGTCTCCAGTTGTAGCTGATTTGCGAAACTGTTACTGAAATAAAAGACTCCGAGAGAACAAAGATGGTTCTGCACATTTCTAGTGGATAATACTTTGCTTATTTTTCCTAAGTGCAGTAGAAATCAGACTTAGTGTGAACAAAAGTTGGATTATGGAGAATTTTCTGATAGGCGTAACTTAAATTTTGCTCCAAATAATACTGAATCTCCGATACTTATTCTAATAGGCTTGGCTGCTAGCTTCCTCTGTCATAATCGCATTTCCAAGAAGCCTGAAATATCAATGACTTTTCCCATTTAATTTAACTTATTGCTTGATGCCAGAACGACTTCAATTTTGGATTACTAATAGAGTTACAGAATTTCCTAAAAGTGTTGGTTTTGGTTGTTTGGTTTTTTTTAATTCTTGCAAGCGTCACTTACAACTAAATGCGTGAAGTTCTGGTTTTACTCTGCAAGTGCCTGTGTGCCTACTGTTCATCTTCTTTGGTACACAGAAACGTAGGGTCTTTCACACTTTTTTCATGCCTTTGAATTTGGGCAAACCAAACTGAAACTAAATGCAAAGTTCGAGTTATTTCAAGGACCATAGGGCATGAAGACAGAGTGAAGGTAAATTGAAGACAAATCGCGGCAGGAGCCTTGGTAAGCACAGTAAGAAACAATCCGTACCATCTTCTCTTTCACCTTAATGCACAATGAAATACATATGTACATGTACATGAGTGTTATTGAAGCAGCACATACTGTTACAGGGTTAGAGGAAATCTGGTATGGCTGTTCATCAAGTAAAAGTGGTTGCAGTTAGCTTGCTTTTTAAAACATGTCTATTACAAGCAAAGTTCTGAAAATAATAAGAAACACGTGCAAGAAAATATTGAACTGAGCAGTAATTTTATAGCTTGTATTGTATTTGTTAATAGCAATTGAGGTGGTAGGTAATCACATTAGTTATTTAAAAGCTAAAATTAAGATAAATGAATGAAACTCGGAGGAAGCTGATAAGTCAGGCCCAACTACTAATTTTTTTCATTACTGAGGAAATTATCTGATATCTGACATTCTGTCAGAGCACAGAAAATAAGAAATGCGATATCATTAACTTCCTGAAACAGCAAAAGGCAATGGCAAATCACACAGACCTCAGTACTCAAGCCATTTCTAATTAATCGCAGTATTTTGGAAGAGGACTTGAGATGTAGTTGGTTTTCTTTAGAGATGGAATTTGTAATAAACACATGATTTGGAAGACACTGCTAGAGTAGCAAATGGTTTTGTGAAAAGAACCTTTGAGATTTTCCGTCTTGAAACTCCTTCTCTAAGCAAGCGTTAGAACGAGGAAATGTTCAGGTTCAATAAAAGCAAACATGACTTAGTAAGCAGGTTAGGAGAGCGCGGTGCTGCAGGACTGTTAGATAGCCCATTTTCTGAGCTTCCTCTAGCCAGTTCTACCAGGCAACAGGTTGTCAAAACTTAGACATTCAAGACTTAGCTAAATAAAAGATTCCCATGCAATTCTGCTGCTAATGCAAAAGTCTAAAAGTTCAAATCCACACTGAATTTGTCCAAAGCCGGTAAACGGAGATACAATCTAGCAAAGGAAGAGTGGCACCGTACCAATGGCTTCATACCAGGTGGCTCCATGTGCAGATGAGCAGATGGAACAAATTGGGATTTCTGACTAGCCTACCCACTAACTGCTGAAACCTTCTTAAATTTGCAATGTCTGCTTGCCAGTTCCTTACATGGTTCTTACAGGTGAGTTCTGCAAGCAGTAGCAAAAATGAACTTTTCAAGAGTTGAAAAACAGTTCTTTCCAGTAACATGGCCAACGTGTGCCTGGTTTTTTGGTGACCAAAGGAAGACTAAAGGATTCTGGGCTCCTGAGTCTACAGATTAGAAGTCTGAGCAGTTATAAAAAACAGGAAATCATTAAAGATTGGTTGGGAGAGGAGAGTTTTAAAACATTATTTAGAATCACAAAGAGATAGAAAAATAATCAATGAGCTTAAAAAAATTAGCCAAGAACATTTCGATTAATAATTCAATTCTAATAGTAAGAATGGTAAGGCACTGGAACAGATAGGTGTGAAGTTATGAAGTTTTCACACTTCCCCTCTTCAAACAGCTGCCAGGAATGAGTTATGTACAGTGTTCTTGCTTTGGAGCAGAAGAAATAAAAGTCCTTCCCAGCATTATTTGCTATGGGTTCTATGAGACGGAAACAGACAGTGATGCTACGCATCCTACAGATGCTTTTACTGGCTGCCTTCCAGATCAGGGGCCTGCTTAGCTGTGTGTTCATTCCCTAAAATGTAGGGTCCGTCACTCAATTTAGGCGGAACAAACATTTTTCTCCCTACTAAAAGAACGACTCTTGGCAGATTCTTTTGTAAAAGGTATGTAGGCAGCAAATCTTTAATTGTTGTTATGCATTTATTTCTGTTTGGTGCTCCTCGCTGGAACGCCGAAATGCAAGGCAAATTCCGCTTCAGATACTGAAGTCAATCTGTTAATCAACTCATCCATATAGGATTTTAAATATCAGCAGCTATTCTAGGGAAACAAGGCAACTGCATTCTTTTTTGTTACATTATTTTTATCAGCGCTGCAAAAAAAAAAAGTTGAGGATTCCCCATCTTCTTCCCTCTAACCCCCTTAAAGCCTGGTGTTTATTTCTCATAAGATCCCTTGCTCAAATTTCATCATTTCCATTGCTAAGCGTAGTTTCACAAGGTCGTTTCCAAAACCATACACAACTCCACAGCACATAGTGTACATATTAACTTCATGCTTGATTCCATATAGGCTTTATTTAAGCTTTCTGTCTAAAACTTTTAAAAAACTGATTTAGGGTGAAATTTCAAATAAACTTTCAGAACTGCCTATTTATATGAGAGACTGGTTGATAATCTTAAGAAATGTGCTTGATGCACTATTTAGGGAAGTTTAAAAGGCTGTTTGAATCACTGCTTAAAAAAATGCCATAAGCTTAACAGAACAACAAAATAAATGGGCTGTGACGGGTTTACGAAGTGTAACAGAACTGTTCAGTAGAAAATGAAGGAGTCTTAAACATAAGAATGTGTTTCTTCTGTCACTGTGGTATTTCTGATTTATAATTTATCCAAAAGAAGGTTATCTTTTTTTTTCCAAATATTAATATCTGCCTCAGTATATTAAAATTTCTCAGGAGCTTTTGATTTTTGTTATTTGGATCACATGACTACTTTGACATCTTAGATCTGTAACTCAGTACAGTGCATGACCTCTGCTTCTCTGTCTAATTCACTTTAGTTGTTAAACGTATTAATGACATTTGTCTCCTAAATAAGGTTCCTGACAGATTTCCTATTTGTTATTGAACTATTTCAGGACACTACAATAATAGAAAGTTAGTCCACTTGCTAAATATTTGGAAATATGAAACAAACTGCCTTAATACAAGTTCAGGTGTTCATTTTTGAGGTGAAAAATTATAGGTTGCCGTTGGATGCAGTTGTTTTGTACAGCCAGCCAGTTGGAAGTACTACAAGTGGCAAGCAAGAGTCTATTAAACTAATTCTTGACCTGTACACTGATTAGAAGTTTACCACAAACTGTAGGAAAAACAGTATTTTCTCTGTTTTGTATATTTGTGGAGCAATGTCTCATGGAGATCATATGTTTTCTTGATTATTATTGTCCTGCGTACTTTAATATTAATGTTAATATCTTACTTGGGAACATTCTAATGTGTGGAAGGTAGTTTTCAAAATTGCATCTCTTAACAAAATCATTTTTGAGGCAGTACTTTGATTGAGCAGCTCATAAAGTGTTTATTCTTCGATAGGTGCTTGTGCTCTGTGCCTTGATGCAGAGTCTCCCTAAATAAACAAATTGCTCGAATACAAGTGGAAGAAAATAGAAATCATAGGTGAGATTTTCAGCCGTGTCCCGTTACTTTAACGACAGTTGGCAAAGTATTAGAAGAATAATGACTTCTACATTAATGGTATAACAGGAATAGAAAATCTTCTGTTCCAGGAGAGTGGAGATTCCCAGATACAGACACTGATATGTCTGCCCTTTATTGATCATTTTACTTCTCTCTTCAGGAATAGGTTGTGTGTTTCCATACAAATAGAAATACTAATTATTCATATGAGCCTTTGTCTACTGCAACTGGAGTGTAGTGCTTCATGCACATGCATACTTGAATGCTAATCTCAGTGGCTGAATCTGCTGTGGGATATTTAATCAGAACTTACAGAAAATATAAGCTATCTTTTAGCAAGTTAATGTATTATGTAAAACTTCACATCCCCTGAGTTAACATGCTGAAAGCAGCATTTCTGAAATTGTGGGTGCAGACTGTTTAGAGGTTGGAAGGCATTAAACATCTGCAACTGGCAATAGTTCACTTGCCCTAAGGTTGAGAATGGAAAATTACTGGCTGGATGTGTTTATTCTAGTCAGGAAACTGCTAATTGCCTCTTAATTGCACACAGGAGATCATTTCCTCCAGGATAAGTGAACAACCATTTGTGACCAGTAATAATCAGGTTTCACTTCTGTGTTTAAATGAATGTAAGCAATTCCCACTTCAAGGTCCTACTTGAAAGTTCAAAAGAAACTGACCTAGCTACTTTGGATAACTGCACACTTCAGTAATTTGAGTGGTTGCCAAGGCTGTTATACTATTGCCATTATACTATCGCTTCATCGTATGGAGCATATCCATTCATGCAGACCTAACGCTACATAAATACGGAACTCAGCTTTGACTCCTTTTGGGGGAGTAAAGGCTTCATACTGTAAAAGAACATATGTTGTTTTCTTGTGACTTACTTGCAACTCATACTGATATGACAATATTTCCCAGCCAAAAAAGATCAATGTCCATGTATTTCACAACTGGAAAGAATAAATAAGGGATATGAAAGGAGAATACTACATATGAACTTGTAAAAGCTCTATCTGAATTGATATTTCCTTTTTATATTCTCCCTTTTCCTTTTTCGATAGTAAGGAAGCGTTACACTCAAAGTCTGGTGGCCAAAAGGGATCAAAGCGTATACAGAGCCAAGAATTTATCATTAGTCCAATTAAAACCTTTACAATCTAATCAAAATCCAATGGCAAAATATTACGAGCTCAATTACAATAATATTAACTCTCACAATCCAAATTAATATAAACAAGCCTCATTCATAATACCCTTAAAATAACTACAGAAGAAAACCTACTAGTGACTACCCCTTTTCTCTATCATTACACTCACCCTTCCAACATCTCTCTGGTGTGCGAGGTCAACAGCACCAGCCATCCACCAACAGAGAGGCAGCAAAAATGCACAGCAGGTTATCAACATTGTAAAGTCTTCACAAGGAGCACATGGTACAAAAAACATCCAAGCCCTTCCCCCAGGCACAAGCCCTACTTGCTTTTTTATATAGTCTGACGTCACAGTTTGCTCTCCCCTCAGTCATGCCCTGTAAAGCTCAGGAGAGCCTCCCCTAGCCCCATGGCCCCAGGAGCCGCAGCTGGGGGCACATCAGGGCTTTCCAGAGCAAAGCCCAAACATGCAAGCAATGAGCAATGAATGGTCTTGCAGCTGAGTGACAGCGTGGCGCGGGCCACAGTAACGCCAGGCAAGTTCTAGAGATCCTGCCCTGTCAGGCCAGTAGAGAGCCTGGCACCTTCTTCTAGTACACACAAAAGTTTTATTAGCCTAAGAAAAGCTACCGAGGAAGGGCTGAGATACGGAATTTGGTCTTCGGTTTCTTTCTGCTGACACACAAATTAGTCTACTATAATACGTGTGGGAATCTTTGCGTTGGTTTGTTTGGATCATGAGAAACTGGGAGGTCAAAACATTGCCTTAATTACAATCTCTTTTTAATTCTTGTAATTTTAAAATGAAAACGATAGTATTATTTTACATAATGGTATGCAGCAAAATCTGTGTTTGAACAATAACTACAGCTAAATGCCTTAATGTTTCCCCAGATAACTAGTTTCAGCTATGGCACTTTACTCTCTCTTCCACATGTGTATTTATATGTACATTCTCAGTGGGTACATAGTGCTCATAGTGTAAAAAGAGTTGAACTGCTCTTTTTTTGTAAAGAATACTAGAAATGAATGAAGATAAAAAGGCATATGTATGAAATGCAATTTGTTTTTTAATGTTACCTGTAATCTCTCTATGCACCTACTAAGACATGTATCTCTAATATTGAAGATTTGCTTCAAAAAAAGTTAACAGCACATCAGAGGCTTATGTTCTCCATGTGTGTGCAATGGAGGATGGTGAGCATGCACTGTTGAAGCAGCTTGAATTCCTTCTACTGTTTTAAATCCTCCGTGAGTAGGAATTCGGTTCATTTTGCACCGTAGATTTTGTTGCGCCTTCACCAAATACTTAGAAGAAAAAATCCCCACCAGTATTGAAAGGGCTTTGTAGCTTATATCAAGGCAAGGTTCAGTGAGTTGATAGAGTTGAGGAGAGTCATTTGGTTCTATTTTTTGCCTTTTTGACATGTATTACATTTATTATAAGGGTAACAGAAGGGTGGCAGGTCCCAGTATCAGGTGAACGTTCGATTGAACCTCAGAAAGAGGAATGAGATACAAGAAACCAACTGAGAGACTGAAATATTTTACAACGTTCAGATAATGTGTTTCTTTACTGACACTGAATTAGAGATTTAAAGTCCAAACTAGCTGTCCAGTCATCATCGTGTATACTATATTTCAGCAAATGTTTTTGATCAGAATACTAATATTTTTATTTTCACAAATGCATTTTGGTTAAACCAATCATTTGGATATATACATATGATTCAAAATAGTAGTCAGTACATAGTGTTGTGTCATAAATCCACGGTCAGTTTTACTTTAATGTACAACTTCCACGTCTCTTGAATTTGTAGCAGTAGTTTTTTGTTTAAAAGTCAGATTTTTTTTGTTAAAAAGCTAAATAACCACTTGCTCACTGTTAAAAAATTTCTGTTGTCAAAATTTACTTACTGCATTAGACAATGAAAGAGTGTGATTACAGTCTTTTAACTTAGCTTCTGTTATGTGTCCAGTTCATAATAACACATGATTTCTTGCTCCCCCTCCCACATCTGGCCGCCTTGGCAAACCAGTGAGGGTTGTTTTCCATGTGAAGTGATGTAACTTGAGTAAAAAGACTATATACTTGCTTGTGTTTGTGTGAGGCCTCAAGAAGTTGTAGGAAGTAAGAGGCTAAAATCTGATTAGAGTTAGAATAACAAAGGCAACCTATCTCTAGATAAGTACTATTTGTAGTGTTGTTTATATACCTTGCAGTATCTAGATATGAAAATTGGTGACCTGTAAAATCCTTATGCTTGATGGTTTTAAGTATAGTTATTACATTGCCAGTAATCTGCTTCCATCCGTAGCTGTAAAGCTCTTTCATAATGACTGGTGATTTCAGGATTGTTATATATACACTTGAGCTTGCAAATGAAAATTACAGAATTTTCAGGACTTTCACCTGAAGGAGTTTTCTGGCCTTCTCTTCGCAAGTCTGAAGTTGACTTGATGTATGACATGTGTGAATCAGGGATTTGTTCTAAGTGTTTCAGTGCTGACATATCTTCAGATCTCAGATTATCAGACATGACAAGCGAATAGGCGTCAAGCCTACTTTATAGGAATATGGGAGGCATAAAAGAAAAAATTCAAGGTGTCTGCCAGAATTCCGTTGCACCAGCGTAGAGCCAGTGTGTCAGCCTAAACACAAAATTCTGTGCTTTAGAAATACCTTCTATGAATACATAAGAAGAAATAAAAACATTGTAAAAGAATATTCAACAGCTCTTTTTTAAACTGCAAAATTTTGATCTAATAGTTTGCTTTAACTGTGGCATCCTTCTTGTCAATGTTGTTGCACCATTAGTTTGTGAGCTGCTGTGGAGCAGTGATTTTCTGATGGACAACTTTTTTTTCTGAACTTACTGCCTAATACCCAATTTATTATTATTTAATAATATAAATTACCATAACCTTTAACATTTATGAGCCTCTAAGACAAGTATTAGTTCTGCTGTCGTTTAAATTTTTTTCGTGTTATCTGGCCCTCACTCTTCTTGTAAGTATCCAGAAAATCCGTATGGATTTTCTGAAGACAAAATTCATCCTTTGGTCAAAAACTCCACCAAATACTTGATTCACTGTTAAAACCAGGCAGCAGCGGAACAGAAGAAGGGAGAAGGCTTCAAAAGCTTTTTGTAGTTAACTTGGGTCTTACTTCTAGTAGGCTTAAATCTGTTCCCTGCAGTGTTTGCGTAGCAGGTTTGAAGGAGTAGAAGCTTGTTGGAGTAGAGTGGAATGCCGTAAACAATCTTCAAATACTATTAAATTAATAAAGGTAAACTTCCAGTAATGTGAATATCGTCACAAGTTAAAAACTGCTTTTATAAATTCAGTTTGTGACCGCATAGTGCTGTGTCATCATGAGACAGCGTATTGCCCCTTAGGCACTGGCTTTGGATCTTTTAAGATAGTTTTAAGTAGCCGTATTAGCATGCTGTGCTCAGCAGGGTAAGGTATTTTGGGTGCAACTCCATCACGAAGTCTGAAGCTAAGTCAGCGAGCGTCAAGATCTAATAGAAAGCTACCCTCGACAACCCCAAGAAGGGATAAATTTGTTCTCTTGATTTTGATTTGAACTGAAACAGGGCAAAACCTACTCTAGTCCATGCAGGCAAAAGGACTAAAACACTCGCATATTCTACACACAAGAATGTACTAAGGGCTACAAGTTAGTTGTTCTTTAATTCGTTTTCACACAGCACATCTTATTTTTTGAACAATACAATATGACATTAAGATAATATAAACATGTCTGTTCAAAAGCTGTTGGGAAAAATGAGTTGTCAGCCGTGATATATTTTACTTAGCTCTCATAACTTATATTTTAAAACAATAATAGCTATGCATGTTATTATACAAATGCATAATATATGCACACCAGATGGCAATTTGTAAATACATGCATGAGCTGAGGATATATGTAATACTTCGCTCACAGCACACCTTGAATTCAAGGAGCTTTTCAAGGAAAATACTGATTTTTTTCTTTCCTTATAATGAAACACATTTTTTCGATAAAGGTGTTTTCTGTTAAGATTAATAAACTAAGATTGGAGCAACAAATCTCTCAAACAATGCAATGCTCTGGTTTGTTCTCTTTCCGCTCCTATATTGAAGCATTAATATTAAAAGCTAAAATGGCTTGTGGTTTAGAGTGGTTATGAAAAAAATCATGATAAAATGTCTGAAATAACTGTAAGAACATAAATACTTTATATTTTTATCAGTAATAATGTCCTTCCATTATAAGACAAGCAAAAGATCCTTCCTTTGCATTTAAACTTTAAATCAGTCTCTAAAAATGTCTAAAAAATTGTATTTTTCGGTTAGCAAAAGGGCATTACATATTTATAATTCATTACTTGCTTGTATTTCCTGAAAAGATGCTCCCAAAAGATGTAAAGGTAATACAATCGGGATGCCAGATTCATCAAAAGAGTTCCATGTTCTGCAATAGGACTTTCTTGAAACTCCCTCACACTTCAGGTTTTTTATTTACATCTCTGAAAAGAAAAATGTTTAAGACCCTACAAACTAGTGATTTGGCTTTTAATATCAAGTGTAGAGGATCTTCATTATTTAAATCCCAGGGTACGGATAAGGCTTCATTGTCTTCTGTCTCTCACAATGTCAGTTGTTTGTATTGAGCTCTGTAAACGATCAAGCTTGAAAAGGCAAGGTTTGATTTGCTATTTCAGCTATATTGCACCCATTTAAAAATCCCAAGCGAAGCTGGGAAAAGGGCAGGTCTGGAGCATGTCTGGAGCAGAATTTGGGAACTGAAAAGCCTCCCTTCCTCCCACCCACCCCTAATTTGAAACAGTAGCTCATGAGCCTGAAGAGCATCACACCAGCGAAAACACTGGACAATGGGAATGGCCGTATAATGCCACACAACAGCACAGCAGCCTTCTGTGCCCTCATCTCCCTGTTTGGGGGATTACTTTTTCCTCTTCATTTGTCAGAATTTCTGTTCTGTCATATATTTGACCTGGAAGAATGTCTCCTCTGGCACATTATGGGACATAGTGGTGTGTTGGTTTTACCTTCTTCAAAATAAGTGGGTGATATCAGTGGCGAGTATTCTAACTGTCTGTTTTGTCTGATTTTGGTGTGGCAGTTGAGCAAAATAAGCAGTGTACTGAGCAGTCATGTTTACTCCTGAGGCCCATGTAGCGGCAAGTTGTCACCTGAAGCTCTCTTCTGGCTGTAGTACAGTGAGAAAGACACCTTGCATTTAAACACTTATGGTAAGGGAGACTATAGAGCAGCAGCAGAAGGAGCATCTTTCTGTTGAGGACTGCACTTTTTTGTCTTGGTCGCTTTCTTGGAAATGGCTTTGGGCATGCCTGGCCAAGTAGCTCCTGTGAGGAAGAGACACCTAGCTACTGATCTCAGTTCTGCGATCAGCTACCTCATAAAACTCATCTCTTCTGCTGTGACAAACCCTCTTAGACCATTGGTTGCCCCAATTAAAAGAACTAATTAAGACTTATTATTGTTTATGGATACCAAAATCCTCTTGAGGGTAATCGAGGTCTAAATCATCAAAACTACTTAGACTCTATATTCCAGTGTATAATCCTACAACAGTAGTAACCTCATCTGGAGTATATAATTCAGTTGTATGGAAACTGTACGAGTGAGAAGCCTTTCTCATTCACCAAGGCAATTTCTTTTGCAGCATATGGTATGCAGTGTAGTTTTGCTCCAATATATAGCAATTAGTTTATGATATATGTATGTCTTGCATGAAACACATTGGTAATTAACCAAAACTATCTTGATGAATAAAGCAAAACCATCTACTATTAGTCTTTTTCTACTGGTGAAGTTTTCTTCATTGCATTCCAGCCCCTACATTCAAACTCTACTTCAATAAAGGGCAAGACAACCCTGTAAAAGAAATAGAAGTAAATTACTGGTTTTTTCTCTAAAGTATATCTGCTGCCATCTGTTGACTTCTGAAGTACTTTCCAGTCTTAAATAAAATGCAATCAGATTATCAGATGTCACACATACAATTGAACCTCTTAACAGCACTTAAAGATATTGCCAATTAGCCACTTGAAACTGAGCCATATGTTTCCATTTTGTAATAAAAAAGACACAGAGAAAAGGCTAGAATCTGTGAAAATTCACAATTTCTTAACATAGCACGGTGCGAAATAATTTGTGTAGCTATTGAGGTAAACATTTGTAGTAAAATCAGTTTGAGAAGACTAAGGCTGCGGAATAGTGTTCACAGGCAGACATTGAGTATTTAGATGTAAGATGGATGGAATAATCGTATATGGCAATGTGGGGTCAAAATTTGCAGCTGCGTTTAGTTTGATTTTGGGAAGAGCAGTGGGTTTGTGCTTGCTTATGTAAATATATAGGATTCATTTACAAATTCAAATAAGAAAAAGTTACTTTGTGGGAGTGTAGAACACTAGAACAAAGTAACTATGGCTATTCTGCATAAATTCTGTTCATTTGTTATGCTGCGTGCAGAACTTATGGACAGATTTTTATGGACTCCCTCCAGTTTTTCTCCCTCAGTACTGTATTTAGAAGTCTGTGAATCTTATTAAGGGAAAGAGGCATATTTTTCCTCATGTTTACAGCAGCATCCAAAAGTGGAAGTTATTGGCATGTATATAGAATTTCTAAGATGTCCTGTGTGTTGCAATTAATTTGAAATTAGTTAACAAAATGTAGTTTGTTCTAAAGTGGTATTTTTGAGGACAATCCCCTATACATTTCTAATTGATACAATCATGGCATGTTGTTCAGTATTTATGGGCATTCAGCTATATTTCATATTATTTTTTTATAAGTTGTATTATACTCATCTCTGATAATCTCCTTCATCTAACAATGATGCTTTCTCTTTATCCTTTTCATATACAGTTTGTAAGAAGAAATATATGCCTTAGTGTGATGAAATTCTGCACTGTAAGTGCATTTTTCCTGTCTGAAATGTGTATTTTTGTTCTGTTTTCTTCTATCTTGAGCATCTTCAGGAGAATGCTTTGATCTGTACTGCTGATACAGGAACTGCAACATGACTGTAGCAGGGGCGAATTGCAAAAGGAAGAAAGTGTCTAAAATGCAGTAGTTATTCTTTAACCTATTTTGCTATAAAGAATGAATTGTAGTAGTCTAAGCAGCATCAGTTACTGCACGTATTTGCTATTGTCTGAAGAGTGCTGAAAACTCTTAGCTCTCTGAAGATTAAGCAAAGCGGAACATAGCCTAACACTATTGGTATCTTAATGCAAAAGTATTAAGGACCCTAACAAAATGCAAGTACTACGCAGGGTCTTCGGCACTGTCGTAGTTCTGCCATTTCTCCCTCTGTTCCACACAAACCGCATCTTTGACCAAATCAAGCCAGACTAAGCATGTCCTGGAACAGCATTCGAAACCAGATCATATTGTTGCATTGGGTAACACAGTTCACCTCTGTGGTTTCGGCTGTGTCCAAACCCATTCTCATTTGTGACTTAAAGCAGGTTTCGAATGGTGCACTCCCTAGTTATTGACAATGAGTACGAGTATTTACAATTCTAAAAGAAAAAAGGCACTTCTATCGCTTTAAAGCTCTGCTCACAGGGCAGATGATGTATTTTCTAGGTGTCAGTCTGATCAGTTGGATTTATTTTGATCCAACATATATTTGTTGTCATGTTTTATGGAGAAGTAAATAGTATGTTTAAAGCAAATGCACATTTGTTTATCTGTCAGTTGCTTTGGCTTAGATTATTCCTAGCTTGTTAGAAGAATCACAAATGTCACATGTAGTCTTAGTGCATAACATCTCCGGAGAAGTGATGCCTGCTTTCCCCAGGAGGAACTGATCCCAGTTGGCCTTAACATTTCTGCCAGGAAATGACAGTTGTGAACCTTCTACCAGAGGCTCTAGAGATACCCCACCAGCTCAGGAATTTGCAATCACTACTTCATTTTGCATCTTTGCCCCAAAAAAGACTTCAGGCCTTTTTAAGGATATTCTGGTTAATTTTCTATGCTATTAGGTTGAGTTTTGTTTTTAAAATGTTTTTTCTTTCAAGTTCCCTGGCTGTATTTTCTTTATTCACTAGCTGTAGACTAGAAACTGGGGACCTGCTAATAAGACCTATCAATAAAAATTGAACTAATTAAGTTTCAGGCATAATCCCCTATTATTATAAGACAGCTCAGTGAGATATAAGATAATGGAGTAATAAACCCCTGAAAATTGGGATTTAGCGAGGAAATACCAACAGAGCTTGGATTGTAGCGTTGTGATCTCAATGATATAATGTTTAATCAGCTGCTATTGATAAATTGTAAGCAGCAGAAAGACTTGAATACAACAGCAACAGAGTTAAGTTTAGGCATAGATTGTTTGCAACAACTTTGCATCTCCATTGATTTTAATAACAAGGAAATGGAACCCCGATTTAGAGGTCTTCAAAGAATTTGAAACGTTAAGGGATAGTATAATCGCTGCAAGCATAACCTGACACTTCTGAACTTAGATGATCACTTCATCTGAACTTAGATGATCCTTTTTCCTTTCATCATAGGTGTCATGATTTAAAGGAGCTATTACATACAGAATGCTAAGATTTTAGTTCATATGCTATTATAATGTCAAAAATATTGGAGCAAAATGTTCTGGTACTTCTTGAAAAGTTTATTTAAAAGCTCAGTTAACACCTGAATAGTAATGTAATTGACCAGGATGTTAGATTTTTCTCCCCTACAACCTGCGTAACATACTATATGAGTATTTTTTGGTTAATCTTTTATGTTGATTACAGAGGAATCAATTTCTTACATCATCACCTAAGAGCAAATCTGTAGCAAAGCATTCCAGAATGTTAAAGTGCACAAATGAGTGATTTTAAACTTAGCCTGTTCAACCAAGACAGCAGCTGAAATGAAGGCTGACAATTATGTTTACAAAATGGTAATAGCAATTTAAAATTATTTTGGGGGTTACGGTTGGCTTTAAAGTATATTTATTAAGTGGAACTACACTACTGTCTTTTATAAGATCCACATTAGTATGTTACAAAGAAATTATTACTCCTGAATTCTATGTTGCATAGATCTTTATCAACACGATGTGCCATAGCTCTACAGTTTGTAGTTAGGGAAGAATTATAGGGCACATTCATCTAGAAGGTAGAGTCAGCTTTGTATCAGTTGAGACCTAAAATATGTATATGAAAAGGCAATTTCCACTTTCCTTTCTCTTCACCTTCCATTTTCTACCTTGTTTTTCCCTTTTTCACTCTCTCCTTCTTTCTCCTCTCTCTTTCTCTCTCTCTAACCAAATGGTAGAGTGCTCCAGAAGAAGGGCGAGTTTTTCAAAGAAGATACCTCTTCTATTCAACTTAGATTTCACCTTGAAAGAAGGTGGTAGACAAGTAAGTGCTTTCTGTTTGGCACACATGTGAATTTGTTCTAATATAAAGCAGCAGAAAGTTAATGGGCGGAACAGCTTACGAATCCCTGTGGTCATCAAAGACAGATGCAGGTAGAACACACGTCATTAATGCCATCTTCTGGGTGAGAAGAAAATACAGCAAACTGATGTGAAGATTATTTCAGATAAATACTTTTTTTATCCTCAGTTTCTAAAATGACTCCCTGCAGTGCCTCATTTTGCTTTGGTTTTTTAAGCCCTATGGTATTATAGTCAACCGTAGTTTTCCACTGATTAATACAAATGCCAGGTGTATAAAAGCTATTTATTGTTCTTGATTGCCTTCCTTTCTGGCAATGAAGTGCAATCCTACAATATGCCCCCCCAGAGAACCGTTGGCTAAGGGCTTCCTTGGCTACTTGCTCAGTCTCAAGGACCACCCTGAGGTGGGCTGCTCAGAGGGCAGCCGAGGGGAAGCTGAGGGATGCGGTCCTTCGAGGAGTGCAGTCCCCCAGGACCAGAGCAAGGCAAACAGGGCAGGTCCGCTGAGAGTAACCGGGGTCAGCCACAGTTCAGTGAGTGCCAGACAAGCTCATAGTGGTAAGGCACATCCAAGAGCTCCAGTCAGCAGAGCAAGGTCAAGATCAGCCAAATAGCAAGCTGGGCATGGGCATACCTACAACATAGCCTGGCCCGAGCTTAAATGCAACTCCTGGGTCAGCGGATGGGGAAGCAAACATAGCTGTTGCCACGGAGTCTGGTCCAAGGTTCTGTAGCTATACGTGTAAATACAGGTAAACAGAATCTGCCTGAGTACTCTACTGTCTTTCTCCTTCTTTTACACTGTAACCAAGTGAGATCATCCGCTTATTTTGATTTTCCCATTATATCACTGGTTTTGGCCATCTTTAAACATGCAAAAAGATGAAAAGTAATGCAAAAAATTCAGCTGGGTTCTGATGAAGGCATTTTTTATTTTTCATCTTTTTTCCCCAAATGATGGTTGCTACTTGGACTACTGTCATTATGGAAAGATTTTTATAAGCAAGTTCACTTCTGATTAATTTGATGACATAGATTCATGGTCATAATGTTTCAGACAATTTCCATAGGAAATTAAAATTAATCTGGAGCCAGAATATGTGGTTTTGTGGCCAAGTTTCTCTTGTAGTACTCAGTTGTAAAGCAGAAATAACTTACCTCTACTTAAGTTTTTTAATTCAGTTGCATCTTTTACCTTAAAATATTTGTAAATATATAAATAATAGGTGATCCAGACCAGTATGTATGTTTTTGAGTTCTCTACGTTCTCTAAGATTTGCCATTGTTAATACTGTTAGCTTACTGACCTCAGATATAGAAATATACCATTTCTGAGGTTTAGGGAGCTTTAAAAAGCAAGTTTATTTGTGCCTTACAGTTTCTGGTGCAGCAAGCATTATTGATCTTGTTTTGTGGCATTTCTATAACTAACAGTATCGATAATATTGTTGCTTTCTCTTACTAAGTAAGAACCAAAATACATGACCAAATTAAAGCAGCCTGGCCCCAGGCAAAAAGCTGCAAACACTCTAGAGCAACTGAGTAAAATGGAGGAAGTGAAATCTGGTATCTGGTAGTATTAGAGATCCTCAAAAGTAGGGGGTTTTGCTTAATTATTTCCAGTTTTATACCACTATTTCTTTAGTTTGACTGACTGATTTTGTAAAAGTTTATTATTAACTGCTCAGCTGTTTTTCCAGTTAATTCAGTGAAGAACTACAGGGAAGGAAAAACAAAGCAGAGATGAAAGTTGATCATACTGTCAACCATAACACTTTCAGTCAAGAGATCTGAGCTGTTTACATAGTTCTGTCACGTAATATTTGTAACCTCCAGGAAATTTGCAGAAAGCAGTTTCATAGGAAATATTTTACAGATACTTACCCGTTTGACACAGTTCTGCTGAAATACACAATAAAGGTGTACAGAAGGTAGAAGAGGGAACGAGCTTAGGTTTCTGTGGCATGCTGGCAGGTCGCTAGGGACCTCGCAGTTCCCCATTCTCTGACTCCGCTGCAGCTGCACCACAGTGACCAACTTAAATCTGCCATTTTCACAAGATGTGCTGCTATAGTTAGGTGAGAAATTGTTTTACCATTTAAAAAAAAGCTTTCGTCATTTCAAAAAATCCCTCAGCTGGTGTGAATGAGATCCAGACCTTTCAAATCTTCAAAAAAGAAACCAGTAAACCTGACACCATCATTGCTACATAGCAATATGCATTATCCTGACACCTTAATTAGTCTACCATCAAATATAATATGCAATAATTAAATTAGTATTCACGTGGGTAAATATGTGTTGGGAAGAATTCTTAAAATAGTTTGTGGAAGAGAAATTATGTTTCACAAACCTTTCGGGATTCTTACTGGGAGCTGCCAAGCTTATGCCAGTTGACGCAGTCTGCTTGGGTAACTGGAAAGCATTTGGACAAAATTCCTCGCCAAAATGCCAATAAGAATTTAGACAGCCAAGGAATAAAAACTCCTTGCATAGAAGAATAACTGGCTTGGTTTGTCAGGGTCCCAACTGCACTAACATGCCATAATCTCCCTGAGAAGCCCCACTGGGGACCCCCACCCGCACACCCTCTGCCCGTGGGCTGGGAGCTCCGTGAAGGCTCAGTCCTGGGCACCCCGAGCTCTGTCCCTGTGCCCAGCCCTGTCTCCTACTCCTTCCAGTCGGACTGCTTGGGGAGTCCCAGGACATGACCCACTGTCTTGCCTTGCTGGGGCTTAGGGCTGTGGGATTGTGCCCTGGTCAGCAAGGACAATGTCCTGACTCTGTTTCTCCTTTTCCCACCTGCAGCAGCCACATTCTTGTTGCTCCCAACAGGAAAATAGTGGAAAGGAGTAAATCCTCTGTTATGTTGGGCAGCTGTCAGTGGAGGTCTTCTTGCTGGGTTCTGGGCTGGGCTCTGTGTTCCTCAAAATGTGAGCAAGTAAAAGAAGATTTCTGGTAATAGCAAGTTTTTCAGAGCAGCAAAGACAAGAGCTGATTGGAAAGAACTGCAGCACAACCTTGTGACACTGAGTGACTGGGAGAGGACATAGCAGATGAAATTCAGCATAGATGTATGTAAAGTGATTCACACAGGGTGGAAAAAAATTCTCTCTATAAAATAATAGACTCTGAACGAACCATTACCGCTTGGGAATGAGATATTGCCATAAATGTCAGCTCAGCATTCAGTACTCAAAGAATCAAATTGAATGTTAAGAATTACCAGGAATGGAATAATGAACAAAATACAAAATTTCCTTCTGTCACTGTGCAAGCTGAGTGTTTGCCCCGGTCCGTCAGTGTGGTGTGCAGCATTGGTCTCTCTCTGTCTCAGAAAGAACACATATTAAAAACTAGAAACAGTTCAGAAAGGATCAGCAAAGATGATCAGAAGTATGGAGCTGCTTCTCCACAAGAAGCAAATAAACAACCTAAGACTTCTTCAGCCAGGAAGAGTAACTGAGAGAGAGGTGGTACGACTGTAGGCTTAAGAGAAAACAGATAAACACGCACATGATCAAAAATAAATGGCCAGAAGTCAAAAAGAAAAATGCACCAAGCCTTATAAAATACAAAGACTTCAAAAAGCTACAAAATGTCAAGAGATGGATTTGGGGGAAGTATCATTGTATGCTTGCTCCAAGCTTCACCTCTTCCCCAATGTCATTTTTGGCTACTGCCAGAGACTCTTGCTGGCCTAGATGGACCCTTTGTTGGACAAATAATGTCTATTTTCTTATGAACTCCGTTTGACAAATGTAACATATTTCTCTTTCTTAGTTTTGTAAAGTACAATTTCTAGGAGCTCTTTCAAAGTAATAAATTTCCAGCATCTTTAGTAGAATTTATTTTTCCTTGTTCATAATTTGGGGTGAATGTATTTATCATCCGTCTTCATTTGATCACTCTTGTTCACTGACTGTCTCACTTTAATAAGAAGTTGATAACAAAATATAATGCCCTTTCAAAGTCATGTGGTAGTTTGAAGAAGATCATTACTGAGAAACAAACAGGACTGGTTTATGAAAATGGCAAGAAACACAATCCACAGGCACTGCGCATCTGTTAAAGGCATGCTCTTCCTCCCTGTCCATCCCATTAATCACCCAGCTCTAATGTTTAGCCATAATTATCATACTAATTCCAGCATTTTTTCTTCCTGTGGAAATAGATAATAGCTATTACTTACGGCTTCCAGTTGTTATTTTAAAAAAGGAGCAATTGTGTTTGTGGATAATCAAGAATCCACAAATAAAGACTTTCATCAAAAATCTTACCTTTAGAAAGCTATTTTTGGGATTTCCTCATATTCAATGAAAGCAATTTAACTAAGTATGGAGTTGTTCTACCACTGGATCAAGGGAATCTCCTTTATTTCTGACAAATGCTTAGAAAATAAGTGTATTGGAAAGCATACAAAAAAGAATATAGTACAAATGGCAAAACTCTCAAATTATTTTTCTCTCCCTCAAACATAAAGCAGGAACTTTTTAATTGGTGTTTGTCTGCTATTTTTCAGGACCAGAAAGGGCAAAATGG
>NW_009647006.1:237636-250242 GCF_000708025.1 Charadrius vociferus | reverse complement strand
GCTGAAAGCATTTAACAAGGTAGCTGTGGTTAGGTTTGTATAATTTAGCACAGAGATGATAGCAGAGTGGAGAGGGCAGGAAACTATTTTAAACAAAACTGAAATAAAGGATAAATAAATTGCAGGGATATTGTCTTCCGCCACTTTTTAATATGTTTGCTTTATTTACTTACAGCTCGTCTTTTCTGTACATACTTGGTTGTAGCCTACCTCAACTGAATTCTGGCTGGAAAAAAGCACTGATGAATAGTACACTGATGAGGGACTGTAGGGAATTTTTTTTTCCACAGTAACTAGAAATTAGCATGCAGTGAATGACAGTTAAAATGAGAGTCTGAATGTGGTGGCAATTAATCCCCCACATAAGACTTTCTTTTAATAATAAAAAAGTTGTACACAGATGCAAGCAGAAATGGGTTTAGTGTAGCTATAGGAGTATTCATCAGTGTGCCAGTGCGGTGGTTAACATACAAGACGCTAAACCAGCGCTTGCAGCCTGGAATAGGCGAGCTGCTTGGGCCACACTGACTTCAACGCTGGTTTCTTTCTAAAGGCAGATTGGAAAGCATCGAGTTATTGAAGCTGCCAAAATAAGAAACCTTCACCTTTTTAATAGTACCATAGCGAACTCCATTTCTGTATTATAGAATCTGGTAAACATAGCGTATGCAGAATAAACTCCAAAATACTTAACTGCAGGGCCTGATCTACTTATATGTTAGTCTGGTTCTTAGCTAGTATGAGTCAACTTGTGTTGATGGGACTACCTAGCTCTCAGGTCTGTGTGCAGTGTGGGTACACTGCCAGGCTTCTGGTTTGAAGAAAATGCAAAAGCACAGTAATGTATATCAATCTCATTGCTGCAAATGGCGAGGGTGCTTTGCTTCTCTGTATTGGGCTTCCTGAAAATTTCGCATCTTCTGAAGCTGGGGGGAATTTACCATTTATATGATTTTTCAAAATTATTTTTATATTTTTAAGAAGCATCAGAGGTATGGTATGCCTTTGATTGTTCCAGTACAGATTCAAAATAATCCTTATTCAAAACAACTAATATCATTATAACAAGTGCCTTAAGGGTGGGAAGTTCCCTCTGGTAAGCCATTTGCTTTTAGTTCTGAGTAATCTCTGAAGGAACAGTGCATTCCATTGTTTTTCTAAAGGCGTGTTCTAAACCAGCTCCCCAATTCACCTGGCATAGAGTTAACCAGGGAAGCAATATTACGCAATATCTGGTGTGAGTGTGTGTGCATACAGCATGTAGCCTTGCTGTGTTAGGAACACTTGGGTACTTCTGCTACCCTTGAACAACATACAGTACATTCAGCATCAATTTTATTCCCCTTTTAATTTAGAAAGGAAAACTTATGTTCCCAAAGGTATGACTCACTTTTCATATGAAGTATTGTATTTCCATGATTTATTGAGATATTAACATGGAAATGGTGATGTTAAACAATACTTGGAATAGCTCTAAAAGTGTAGTGGGAATCATGATTTCATAAGAAGAAAATTAGTTATGTAGGTAACATTACTGTATAATTTCCCATAGGATCTCTACATCAGGCAAGATTTTATTATATTCTAAAACAAAGTTGCTTGCACTCACTTTAAATATAAAGTACTGCTGAATACGACAATATCATAAGGCTGCTCACAGTACAAGCAAAGACATCTGTTAATGGTACCATGAATAGTTATGAACTGTGGTACTCAAATGGCTTTGCCAGCAAAGCATTGCCTCCTAATTTATTTTTATAGCAAATGGATGCCTCATTTTTCATGGTTTGGTAGTTTGCATTCAAATGTACCAATAACTTCCAAGGCAATCACTTCTACACAGCATGTTTTATTTGAGAACATAAGATGCAATAGCTAATGGTGTGTTGGTGGGTAGTCTTCTCCATCAGCAGTTTTGTATGAATCCTTATGTTATTTTCCTTTTTTTTTTTAGATTAGTTCGTGAAAAGGAATGTACTACATAAAAGCATGCTAATTGTATGGAAGATTTAATTTAATTTCTTATCACACAAATGAAGAGGGACAAAGGCTGTATAATAGCATTGGTTTTGTCATGCAATATGCTACAGCTGAACCGGGCATTTTATATTTTCACTCATTCCTGGAGGCATCACCAAAACCTAAAAGGGAACACAAGTGGTTTCAGCTGTCACAGAGCCAAGTTCCAAAGCCTCTAAAGGCTTCCACAGAAATCAGTTGAGGAGAGGAGGGAGGCAGGAAAAATTAATTAAGCTCTGCCTAAACTATTTTTTCAAATTTGTGGTAGTTAATAATATAACTGATTCTAGAAACAGTTTGCCATGATGACAGAATGAGTAGTCAGTAGCTACTTACATGGGTTCATCAGCTGCCTTGTGGTTTATGGTTACGTACTCATTTTAAGGCAGCATTGTGTGGCTGGGTAGATGGGGATGCTGTGACTCTTGGCTGGCTGGGCTCTTGCCACGCTCGGCTTTGGCTGTGGTAAGACAGCCAGAGTTCACTGACTTCAGCGTTGCAGATCCTCCTCTGTCCTTGGCACTGCTGCTGGCTCTTTTAAATTAAACCCAGTTTCCTCTAATATGGTGCCACTAACCACTGTGGTGTGTATGGCTGCATAAATATAAGTGTTGCCCTTCTCTTTTGAGGGTACATGAAATCTACTAAGAGACTAGCAAAAAAATCCATCTTCTTTATCATACTAGGATGATGTGAGGTCTGCAGTGATTGGGTTTTGAAAAGACCTTGGGAAGAAAAATATTAATTGGGACTCTCATAACAGAATGTTAATCAAAATTAAATTAATCTTATTACAAAACAAGAATACAAATATGATTTTAGAAGAGCTCATTTAAGTCTTTTGTAAGTGTGCTGGTTGGTTTGGTTTGGTGATTGTTTTTTAACTGAGATTTCTTTAAGTCTTTTCCCAGCACAGGTTCATATTTCCTCATCTTGTTGGTCTCACAAAGCAGTCTCGAGAGGTTCAATCCCTGAATTGCAGATACACCTAACTAGCTTTGGGGCTAAACACAAAATGAGATCATGCTGAGCTATGCTGTTGCTATTCCCAAAGGGACTCACAGCTCTCCATAGGGAGCTATTAGGTAGAGCAGTTTCATTGACCAGTCAAGTGCCACTCCTCCCACTCCTCTTCTCTGCGAGCCCAGTGAATGCTCACCAGCAGCCTCCAAACTCGCCAGATGTTGTACATCCCACTCCAGTGGTCCTTGTACAGACACTACTTGAAAATTGCATTTATGATTACAAATTAATACTAACATTAGTTACAACTAGCCTGTAGATTTATGTAGATTTTATGTCAGAAAGCTTTTACTTTTTCCCCACCTTTTTTCCATCTTACGATTTCACCGTACTGTGTAGTCACTTCCACAGGAGTCTTCATGTGTGACCCTCCCACAGCAGTGAAGCCTTAGTGTTTCTCACTCTCTTGGAGGGGAGAAAAAAAAAGAAAATAAAAAAAGAAACCTTCCTGACAAAATCTTTCTCAAGCCAGATATGTCACTGTAAAACACTCAGCTTTGGAACTTCACTTTAATTGAAGGTGTTTCAATTAGGTCACCAAAGACCTTTATCAACAAAGCCCACCACTGCTTCAGCTTGAGCAATAGCTCCATTATGAGTCAAAGTAGCTTCAGGAAAGCTGCTGTCTTCCCTGCCTTCGCATTCTGTAAATCAAAATAACAATCACCTCAAGCCACTGACGAGCATAGGCAAAGCAGAGCCTATTTCAAGATACAGCAGTTGTGCAAGAGTCCAATTCTTGTAGCAGATTGAGTTTGGGATGCCTCGGATGAATGCCAAGAAGCAGCTTGGCACCTAAGTAACTCTTTACTGTCTCAGTCTGGTTTTGCTGCTCCTCTCCCTTTTCAGTAGCATCACCTTTTCATACCTCTTGCAAAATGCAGTCTGTTAGCTAGCATTTAGGTCCTTTTTGTCAGAACATACAGTTCTGAAATATATGATGGTGATATAGTCTAGTAATAAGGCATTTTTTTCATGTGATGCTGACTGTAGGTGTATCATACGCTATCATTAACTGGGCTTATAATAATAAGTATTTTTAGACCAGTAGTAGTAACAAAAAGCAAAACTTCAGTGTCCAAATAACATCTTCCTTGCATGCCTCTGCTGACAGAGGCCTTTGCTTTGTGCTGGAGCAAAACCGTCCTAGGAACTCGGAATTAAAATCACTATGAAGGTGTGTCTTTTGAGCCGCTCTCACTAGACATGCTTTGCACGGTGCACCACTTCAGCCGTCATTGCTAAACGGTGCTGACACTGATTTGTCACTTCTGAAGTCTAGAGCACGATAAACACAGAAGCTGTTACACTGTAGGGGATATCGATCAGATCTAGTTAGTGCTCGGTGACTGTATGCTAGTGAAACCAATTGGACAGATTACTTTGTGCTCGCTGGCAAGTAAACCTCAACTCAAGATGTGATCAATCCACCAATCTATAGTGACAGAATAATACATTAAAACAGATTGATCCTTGAGCTACACGAAATCAGGTTAAATCCTTGTCCTTGGGTGAGTTTGTTTTACAGAAATACAATTTACATGTGACTTCTTTGGTTTCTGTTAAAATTCTTTAAACACTGTATTTTTCATTAACACCTTCCTTGCCAGAACTGCTTTATATTTTTCATCCTGCGCTATGCTGAATGTTTCCCACATAAATGTACGTAATAGTCACTTTATGAGCAGTGAGTTGCAAGTTAATTGTAACTATTCTTTATGAAGTCCTCTTTGAATTTCACTCTGCAAGCTAGATCCAAAATGATCCTTGCTCTCTGGTGATTCCAGAGGTAGAAGGGTTATGTCCGTTCGGAAGAAAGTGTTTTATCTATCTATCTCTCTACGACAGACTTGTTGTCTGTTAGGATATGCAATTTAAGGGTGCCATGCTTCATCTTTCGTACGCTTTCTTTGGGGAAATACCACTATCTGTGATGAATGTATAAAACAGAAGATAGAATTGTGGATTGCAGATTCAGTGAGTAAAGGCTAACCTTTTAAAAGGGAAAAGTATCACGATCCCTTGTATACATCAGGATGGCAATTGTTAATGAGACAACTGTTGGTGATTGCTTTTTCATGACTTTCAAGAATTACTCTGTGTAACCTGCTGCTGTCCATTAGCTGTTCTACTTCAGAAAATGCTTGCAAAATATGTCAATAATCTGTTTTCTTACTGGGCTACCAGGAAAAGAAATGGTACGTGTGGCATGCTCCAACCTTGTTGTCATTGTCCTGGTAGGATGCAGAGTCTCCTGCTGGTCAATTGTCAGTGCAGTGGTCGTACTGGGGCGCAGGCCTGTGGGATGTGACGAACAACACTGTTCTCAGCTGCACTGCTGGGAGCAGTGTCCTGGGAGCAGTGGGCTGGGACTCGTGGTCTTCCTTACCCATATCAGCCGTTCCTCTAAGCCTTGCTCTGGTGCTTCTCCCGGTGCTTTTGCCCACAAACATTTCCATCCATGTTTCTTTCATGCCAATCTCAGACTTTCTGTTACAAAACTCTGCATCTTCACACTGCACTGACTGCCTCTCCCTTTCCGTGAGCGGAACGTACAGGTGACTGTGCTAGGTAGGGTTCTTTGAAATATCAATTTTAAATAGACAAAAATAAGTTTAAGGAAGCCTCCAAGAAAATTAATTATACTCCTTGGCATATGTGAAATCTAATAAGTCTGTTTTATTACTCTTGCACGCTTAGAAATCACATTCCTATTTTTACCTCCTACAGGAAATCAAATTGTTCCTGTCGCTATGTATTCAGGGTTGATTTGCCGTAGCGGTTGCCTGAGAAGAGGCGCTGTAGAGCCCCGATAGAACAGCCCTGTTGGGCTGAGCTCCAGGTGAGATAGTAAGACGACCGTGTGCTCTGCTGTGCAGCCTCTTCCCCTGCATCCCGTTGGGCTGCCTCTCTGCTACGCCTGACCATGCAAACTTGGATATATATATTTGGACTGTAACAGACTTCTGATCTGACGCTTAGTTTGTAAAAGAAAAAAAACTTTTACAAGAAAACAGAAAAATAAAATTAATACTTGCAAAGTAGAACTTGTGAATTTTCCCTGTCATTCTCTGACTATATAATATATCTACTTAAAAACAAATGCACATAGTGCTTTGGATTATAGTCTATTTGGTTGTAGAACTGCCTATACAATGCTTGTCTATGAGTGATAGGAAAATGTTAAGTATCTAACTATGATGGCATTTGTATCTTGAGTCTTCAGAATTCTTTTTGAAGTGGTTTTCAATATGTGACTGACATTTGTCAAAGTCTTTTTCTCTAGTAAAATACATCGTTTATCCCACTGAGTTATTTGAGAAGTCTGTAACATTCTCTTTGTATATGAGCAGATAAGATCTACAAGAGCATTTAACTAGATTGAAAAGAAAAGGACAAAAGATAACGTATGCTTATGTTATATGAACTGTCACAAAGGTACTTAATGGAAAGACACTTTTACTTGTTCACTCTGGCTAAGATTTAAATGAGCTTATGGAAGAGGGCCACTTTTCAGTCAAGCATTGTTATATGCTCTTAATCTCAAAGGCAGTTTTTCAGGGCCCCTCGAGGGCAGGCGGCTGCCCGGGGCCAGGAGCAGCAGGGGCTCCCCTGGGGTCCATCAGGACACGGCAGGGACTGGCAACCGGAGTCTGTCCCGCTGCTCCAGCCAGGAGACAGTCGCAGCACTGGTCATCGGACATGTCCATGGGGACAGGCCAAGGCCAGGCTGGGATATCAGCCCACCGGTGGGGCTCAGGATCAGGCCCAGTGAGGGGACGGCCGGGCAGGGCTGTGGGAATGGGCCAAGTCTAGGCTGGGAAGGCACTCCACAGGTCAGATATTACTGTGATATTGCTGAGACATAGTCCTAGTTAGTCAACGCCGGTTCTGTCTGGATTTTTAAACCTGATAATCTTGTTTCTTCAAAGAACTGGTCCTGGAGTCTCTTATCTTTATATGCTGGCAACATGGATAACCAAAGCAGATAGATTTAGCGATCTTAGTTGTTGCCACTGACTCCTTGTTGAAAGATCTGTGAATTTCTTCTCCTTGATGTTTTCAGCTTTGCTTAGTGAAATAGATTAGTGGGTTCGGGCAGAAAAGGTACCTTTTGAGGTTTGTATTTTCTTGTTCTCCTCTCTGGATTTATCCCTTGTTTCCCCTTCTGTTCATTTCCAGACTTGTGCTTCAACGTAGCCCTGAAGTTCTCAGCCTAGCTGGAAATTCATGTGAATAACTCTTACATAACCCTTGACTTCGATGCCAATCATTAGTTTATCCAATGTTTGACATTTTCTCCTGATTTTATAGAGAGGTACTTTATTTTCACTGTCTTACTGTATCACGGGAAAAAACAAACTTAGTCTTTACTAACATTAGTAATCATTTTCCACGCCAGAAGACGACTGATCCAATTGCATATATTGAAATGGATGTGTGTACGCATCTCAGGCTACCTGCAAAAGCAGCTCTTGTAAAATTTAAGCTTGTAAAAATACACTCAGGGTCTGAAATTAAAGCGAACCAGGTTTCAAACGTGGGTCATCCCTGTATATCACAATTGTAACTTAAGGCTGATTCTTCTGAGAAACAGCAGTGACGTATAATTCTCTTCTGACCAAATGCTGTACTTTTTAAATGCATCAGCCGGCACGTACGTATGCATTCCGTGCCTTCATCAGGTCAGTATTGGATTTCTATTGCTTTGTGTGAGCTAAGACGTTCCTGCAAGCCAGAAGTTTTTCATGAGTGCTCCAGCTAATCTGTGATTCAGAAGTTCAGCATCAATCCATCGAGCTTGCATGAATGAAGCAGTATATACCCTGACGTGCTTGTAAATTAAATCACTGAAGGTGGTCCAGCTTAATTACATTATTCTTAACTGAGAGAGGTCAGCAAATGCGTTTAATAATCTACAACTTAGAGAGCACTCAATAAAAATTATTATGGAAGGGTAGGGAGGATCTCTAAACCATCAAATTGAGAGGCAAAGGAGGAACAGATGGGAAAAGCGCAATACATTAAAATACCTAAATATACATTCTTTAAAGGGCTGGCTTTATAGTTCAGACTGCTGGGATTCCAGAGGGGTAAAATAAAGACTGTTTGTATCCTCTGGGATCTTTGGAGTTATATAAAACAAAATCAACCCACTCCTCCCCTCAGTCCAGAGACGCTGCTGGCTCTTTGGATCATCAGTCTCATTCTTTTCTCTTACTAGAGAGGACTTTTGCTTGTCTCTGTGGCTGCATCTTTTTCCAGCACTAATTCCTTTTGCAGTGACCTTAAAAATCTCGTGTTAAGGCTGTTAGCTTAAAAGAATGCTAAGTGTAACAAATTGTTTAGGTTCAGCATATCACATTGACAAGCTCTAACAACACCACGGAGATGTTTAAAGGAGTTAACTGGGGTTAACACCAAACCCCGGTGTGTGCCCCTGAGTGCCTTTCCCAAACAGAGTTCGGGTCTAATCACACCGCTGCTTGTGACTCTGAGAGTCCAGATCTCAGCTGAGCTGCAATAGCTGGTCATGCATGAGATTTCCTGTCCAAAACTAAAACAAATCTGGCAATTTCATTACCGCTTTTACTGTGATCATCTCTTTCTTCTTTAGGATGAAAACACAGAAGATTTGGATATTTCTCTTGGCTTTTAAGCAATTGTCTAGTCTCGTGATAAAGGAAACAAATTTTCTTTCCATACCTATATATTACAGTAAGAAGAAAACATATGCAGCGCTTAGGGTTATGGATATTATTTCCAAAGGTCAGTCTTTTAATACAATGCTTTTCTTAGCATATATAGAAATGTTTTTTCCTAATTATATTTTGGTTTAGGATTAGAATAGTAAAAGTAAAAAAGCAAATAAGCAAGGAAGGAAGGAAGGAAGGAAGGAAAGAAAAAACACATGAAAAATAAAAAAAATTACTGTATGGTTTGTATTCTAAACAAGAATTTTTATACCTAGGAAGACAACAAGTACATTTTTGTCTGTTCTTCTCCTTTTGTTGACATGTATCCATAAACATTATGCAAGAAGGACCAGAAAGAATCAGCATTTAACAAATTATTATACTGTTTCTTCTCAAAATCAAGAACTGGGAGGCAATTTCCCCTTTTTAAAGAGCAGAAATAGAAAATAACAGCAGTAGATGATTATATATAAATATAGATGAGAAAAGGTACTGCTTAGTAAAATAACTCCTTTTTCCTTGCTTCACTTTGTAAATGATGTTCTGTGATGTTGCATACATAGCCTAACATTTCTAGTTTGGGGGCTTTTTAGCATTTCCAAAAATTGCATTCTGTGAACACTTATGTTTCATTTTCTTCCATTTGTTTTGTTGGTAAAATGGATACGATGCTTTTAAAGTAGATAATTTTTTTAAAATTGATTGAGTAAATATCCGGTTGTTTCTGTTTTCTTGTTGGTTTGGGTGTTGTTTGTGAGGGTTGTTTTAGTATGCGGCATGAATATTTTCTTGGTCAGAATCCATCAGAGTTGTTTCTTTCCATCTACAAAGTGTTTGACAGACTATTGGTGTGTCCCAAGTTTCTCACAGTCTATAGCAAAATGGAAATCAGAAGGAAACTGAAGTGTCTCTTTTACTAAATACAGGTTAATTCAGGTTGGAAGGGATCTCGAGAGATCTCTAGTCTGGCCTCCCGCTTACAGCAGGGGCAGGTCTGAGATCAGAACAGGTTGCTCTGGGCTTTATCCAGTCAGGTAACTACATATCTTGGGTAATTTCCAAGGACGGAGCCTGCTCAACCTCTCCAGGCAGCCTCTTCTTTTGCCTAACTATCCTCCTGGGGAAAAGCTGCTCCTCCTATCCAGTATGAACCTCTCTTGCTTCAAGTCGTGTCTGCTGCCGCTTGTCCTCCCGCCATGCACTGCTGTGAAGAGTCTGGCACTGCCTTCTCACCTCGCGTCTCCTCTTCCTCCCCAACAGCTCCACTTTATTGATGTTTTCTGTATTGGGGGACTCAACATTGGACAGGATTCCAGATGTTGTCCAGTGAGCGCTGGGTAGAAGAGGGTAAGCCTTTCCCTCCATTGACTGAATATGCTCCTGTAGGTATAGCCCAGGACGCTGCTGGCTTCTTTGCTTTAGAGGTAATCCTCTCGCTTTTTACTATTTATGACCGGTTTAAGGACACTCTGTGAGTCAGTAGAAAGATTTTTGCTAAATATAAGCACTTCTATAATAATGTTATGTAAATACTATCACTTTAGGAAGAACTTCCACTCAGTTAATTTACATTCACTGATATTCCTTCATATTCCTGGGATGGGCAAAGCAATGGATTGCCACTCTAACAATACGGCACCAGAAATAAACTAATACTGGGTCCTGGCTGAAAGAATATATAGTAGGTGAAAAAAAAATGCAAGGGAGAGAAAGTAGCACACCTGAGTATGTTGAGCGGGGAAGCTCTTAACCAGCTCTTTTAATTTGTGTAATTGGATCCCAGCATATGCGTTATTTTTCTATTGATTACTAGAAAGCTAATTTCATGTCATCTTTTCCTGAGCTGTGGTTAATCTGCCTGTACTCCTAGAGGACAACACAAGGAGACAGGGTCTTGTTTACCACTGTACCCGGAAAGGATGGCAAATACGTATCATCTCCACAACTTGCAAGGAAAACTCTGAAAAGAAGATCATGTCAGTGCTGGTGCTGTCTTCTGATGGAAATGTTTGAGTTATTATAAATTTCCCATTCACACATGTGTTGACCACCTGTAGTCTTGCATCAGATGTAATCTCATGTCATTAGATTTTTACTGTTAACCTTTTATCAGCATCTCTCCCTTGCTATGGGACTAACTCTTTTGCTTCTCTTGGCAGACAGTCTTGATGATATCACTGCTCTTGTTTATATATTTGTATAAATACATATACATATTAATATAGACAGTATTATATAAATTCATAGATACATAACGAACAAAGCTTCTTGCAGGAAACTGTGTTTCTAGCATGCTGGAATTAATGCAATAGGTTTTGCTTGTTAATGCCAGATCTACCGCTTTGTTGTCTCAGGGTTTTGGATGGGTGGGAGGAAATGACAGTAGCTTTCTAGGATGAAAAAGACATCTAAGCTGCAGGAAATATATCGTCCTAGAGAGTATTAAACTTCAGTAGTGTTTTAAATGAAGGATTTAATGCTGTAGTGGTGACTGGAAGTGCTGACTTCTCATGAGTTGTAATAAAGATATAAATTAGTAAAATGAAAAAAAATAAACTAAAACCACACAGTACTGTTTTAAACCAGAAAAAAATAAATAAGCAGAACATCTCTTTGTTCACTTGAAATTATACACAGCCCTGGAAAAGCTGTCTTTTTGTAGGGTATTTTTGTTATTAAAGTCTCTATATTAATGAACCAAGGCATAAACTAAATTCAATATATTCTTATTTAGTGTTATTAGCAAGATAATTTCAAAAGGCAATTGCAAATGGTTTACAGAAGCGTATCCCCTTAAATCGGAATCAAGCTATAAAAGGTAGTTTTGTGGAAGAACTTGGGATAAGGTGAAAGTGTTTTGTTTCCTAACTCTTCCAGCTGCCTTAACAGCTGAGGCTTTGATGAATACTGTACTAGGGTAGTGAAAGCCTTTTTGTTTGCCTCTGTTCGGTGAATAATTGATTACTAGCTTATAATGTGGTTCTAAGAGCTGGAAGTGCCTTCCTTAACGCTGCCGTGTCACTTGTAATGGAGCTGAAGTAGGACACTGGGTGAAACAGACTGTGGTGGAATTTCCCGCTGTGCCATGTGCATCTCAATGAGTCCCCATCAACTGCCCATTTGTTTCACTTTCTGACACAGTTATTCGCTACCTGTAGCTGCGCAGGCGGCCTAGAAAGCGATGCTGTGGTCTGATGATTTTTCTTCAGTTAGGAACAAAAGAATAGCGTGGATCTTTCTTACACTGCTTTAGTTTTTTATTTTTTTCTAAATTGAGTCTTAACAACTGACACAGTTCATGTTGGATAACAATGGCCTTCCACTTATAATAATTTCAGACATTTCAAACAAAGAATAATTTCAATTTGGGGAGTTTAATTCACTGCTTACTCTCAGGACACAAAATAACCATTTGATGGCTCTTCTTATGATCAGCCTTATTTTTCACATGATTACATACACCGCCAAATGTGTATCACCTATGATAGCTCTTAAACGTAATTGCATAGCCTTAGCTTGTCCTTTATTGGGATCTAATGTTCACATAAATCAGTACTTTTTTAACTGCAGTATTCTTAGGTGTTCTTTTGAGGACTTGCATACCTCTTGCACCACCTCTGCAGGGCAGTGAATAGAGGTTGGGTGGGAAATTTCGGTACTTCAGTACTCAGCTATTTCAAATCGAAACGCTTGACTCAACTTGATGTTTTGGATTTATATTTGCATTTAGGTTGTGTAGTAATATTTTTTTACCCCCTAAAATCCATATGAAGTTTCTAGGATTTTTTCCGCAGAATATGAAAGTCACAAAATTCTTACTGCAAGGTGACCACACTTGCATGTGTGTATGCATGTATAGATACAGGTG